>NW_020229472.1:0-104379 GCF_003227725.1 Camponotus floridanus | reverse complement strand
GCTATTTAACTCAGTATTCGTTAAACAGTTTTGCCGACATGTCTATGACATTCACGTTGAGTGGGAAGAGTAGCGTTCTCACGGCAAACTTCTTTCCCGCCGTAGATTTGGGCGACGATGCATACGAACTCGGTCTAACGGATTTTGAAACTTATCACACAATACCGAATGTGAATTCCTCGAATAATAAATTTTACTTTGGCAAAGACGACGCGGAAATTACGATTCCCGAGGGATCGTACGAGTTGCGAGATATACATGAATTTTTGAAACGTGCAATTTCACGACAACATCGCGATACGAAACACATTGACGACGGTGTCAATGAAGATGGCGAATATCCGATAGTGTTCCGCACTATTTACAATACGAAACACATTGACGACGGTGTCAATGAAGATGACGAATATCCGATAGTGTTCCGCATAATTACAATACGATGAGGAGCGAGATCAAATGCGCATACAGATTAAACTTTAGCAAACCCGGCAACATTGGATCGCTGCTAGGATTCTCGAATCGTATTCTCGAGTCGGGAAAATGGTACGAATCGAACATGCCGATTAATATTATCAACGTTAATATTATCCGCGTAGAATGTAACGTGACCGCGGGCGCGTACAACAACGGCAAACTCGTTCATACGATACATGAATTTTCACCGAGGGTACCGCCGGGATATAAGATATCGGAAACGCCAGCGCAGATCATTTACCTGCCGATCATCGCGCGGAGCATTACGGATTTAACGTTACGCGTTGTCGATCAAAACGGACGATTGCTTGATTTTCGAGGAGAAGAGATCACCGTAAGATTGCACGTACGACGGTTGCAGCGATAACGTACGTATGCGACGTATGAGATGCTCGTGTTGAACGGATCGAAAGACGTGAGAGATAACACAATCTTTACCAAATCAGCGACACCAACAACAACAACAACAACAACATCGACGTTCGCTAATATCCAATCATCCGAGAAAAAGAAACTCAACACATCGAACGTTGCGTTTTTGCAATCTTTGGGATTCGCGGTGCGAAACAGCTGAACGATGACCGACATCCTCAACATCGGTGAAGAACCTATCTTTGACGATCGTATCGTCAAGATCGAGACTCACACGTACAACTCGTTCGCCAATACAACGTTCGGACACAATGACGAGATAAGAATACCCATACAACAACAGGATCTGTATACGCTGCCGCATGAGAGTTTCCTATACATCGAGGGAAAACTAACAAAAAACAAACCACAAGCTGGAGGAGAAAATGAAGTGTTACTGGGAAAAAATTGCGTCGCATTCATGTTCGATGAGATTCGATACGAACTCGACGGTGTTGAGATTGATCGCAATAGAAACGTAGGAATAACTACTATGCTCAAAAACTATGCAACAGCATCAACCGATAGACATGTGATTTTGAAAAATGCCGGCTGGGAGACGTCTACCTACGCGCATGGACATTTCAATTTTTGCGTACCGCTCTACATGTTGCTGGGATTTTGCGAGGATTACAGACGCGTGGTGATTAACGCTCGTCACGAATTGATCTTGATACGATCGCGCAACGACAACAATTGTCTGCTTGGAAGTTCGGTGCAGGAGCCTGTGATCGACATATTCAAGATACAATGGCGAATGCCTCACGTGCTGTTGAGCGAAATCAAAAAGTTGTCGATGCTGCGTGCTCTGGAAAGCGGACGATATCTCAGCATGGCTTTTCGCTCGTGGGATCTGTACGAGTATCCGCTATTGCAGTTTACAACCAAGCATTCGTGGGCCATTAAGACTGCGACTCAGCTGGAGAAACCACGATACGTTATCTTCGCTCTGCAGACAGGTCGGAAGAATGACATGTCTAAGGATGTGGGTGCATTCGACGACTGCAATTTGATCAACGTGAAACTCTATCTGAATTCGGAATATTATCCGTACGACGATATGAATCTGGATTTCGAAAAAAGTAGATATGCCATTCTGTATGAAACATACGCACGCTTCTGCCAGAATTATTACGGACACGAGTATCTCGAGCCGAGTCTCACCGTCCTGAAGTTTCTACAACACGGTCCGTTTATGATTATCGATTGTTCTCGACAAAACGAATCGGTCAAGAGCGCGACCCTGGATGTGAGATTGGAATTCGAGTGTAAGGAGAACGTGCCGCCGAATACCACTGCGTACTGTCTCATCATACACGATCGCATGATCCAGTACAATCCGTTGACCAACGTTGTACGCAAACTCACCTAGGCGACACAAGAGAGAGGGGGAAGAGGAGCATGATATAAATCGAAGTCTTGCGAGATGGTTTTAGAGTTTTGTCATTCCTCTCGACTGGCGTATCGAAGAGAGATCTCATCATGTCCGTACCAACGTTTGTGGATCTGCAAGGATTTATCGTTGGGAAAAATTTTGTCGTGAAGGAAGCGGCAGTCCTGAGAAAGGGATACGTTCTATCGCATTACTTTTTCGCAAGTCCCGTACCGTGGAGCGTGCTTACAAAATCTGAGCTATGTCAAGTCTCATGGCTGATTAGAAATCATCATGGATTACAATGGGAAGACGGAAACGTTCCGTATGGTTTGGCTCAGCGTGTAATTACAACAGCTATCGTTGGTACGATGCACGAAGAAGAAGAAGAAGAAGAAGAATCATCTGTCATATACGTTAAAGGACTTGAAAAGCGAAAATGGTTGACCGATATACTAGACGATGCGAGGAATGGCTATATTATTGAAACCTTGGATGCAGATTACGAAGATATTGATGCTTTAAATAAATTAGATATTATCAATAGTATGCGATGTGGAAAACATGTTAAGAATTGCGCATTACAAAATGTATTTAAAATATTTAACTGGTGGTCGCAACGCCAGAAAGAATTGTAAGAAAATAAAACAAATATGTAAACATTAATATGTGTTTTATCTCTTATTTCCCCCCTCCCTAGACCTTTCCTTGCGTTTCTAAGAATATTTTATCTGAGCGTTATTTCATCCTTCTCCTAAAATTCAAAGCGTTAGAAGCATTGATCCCCCCACCACATTATACTTTTGGAAGATGAGCGTCACGTATACCCGGTTAATTCCTGTACGATCAGTCTCGCATCAGTAACCGCTCGTGTTTCACTTTTCATAACCTTCAAAGAAATGTACTACGTCGAAAGAAGCAGTAGCGGCAGCGACGTCGGAAGACGCGTGAATAATAATTACGTGTCGAGTCGTAATAAAACTTCATCGTTTGAGAATAAATGTGACGAGTAAGTTTCATTTAACTTTTTTCTATTTTTATAATTTTATTACTATTATTTAATTTTAATTTTTCTATAGCATTTCGTTGGAGCGTCGTGCGACTCGTATACTAGGTAGACGATACGCATTGACAGCTACGGAATTCAAATTCCTCGAAATTGGTATCAACGTGGGTCCACCGAGTTACGTGGAGATTGCAATAGGAGATCATCGAGGAAAGGAACTGATATTATCTCTCGAAACATGGAAAGGACTCTACGAGCAACGTCGCAATATTCAAAATTTACTTCGGAACGACTCTAAAGATGACTACAATTTCATAAGCGTTGGACCGCTAACAGTGAGAGTTCGTACGATTAACAACGTCAAACTCATAAGTCTCGAATCTTCGGATGTACGCATGATGATGGTCGAATCGACGTTACATCGTATGTTCGATCTCGATCAATGCATAGATGTAACTTTTGATCGATTAGATAAAATTATCCAAACAGTTGATGTTAAATTTACGCAATTCTGCAATATCGCGTCCACTGTAACGGATTCGAAAGAAGTATCATATGTAATACGCGCGAGTGATGTTTTCAACAAGCATCAACTTGTCGATTGCGAGCTGGCAGCTTTAGCTTTTAATTCTTAATATGTAAGACAAAAATTATATTTGTATACTAAATATATAAGCAGAATAAATAGTTATAAATCTATATTATGGTGTACTTTCTTTGCGTTTTGGCGTGCTCTCCCGTCCCAGCTTTCATGCATAGCTCCTTGCGAGAGAATTATCATGAGAGAGTAAACACTAGGAAAGAAAGAGACAGAAGGAGTGATACGGCGCACGTGAGAGAAGAGATATCACGCAATGAAATTATTTTTGATAATTTAATATAATTTTTTAATAGTTTTCTTATAATTTAGTAATAAATGGAGCAATGAAAAGAGAGGGGGAGAGAGGAATTTGGAAAATAAATCAGATTTTTTTTTTATATTAATTAATTAATTTTTAATAAAGAAAATAAAATGTGTATTATATACATAGTGTGCAAAAGAATTTAAAATATACAAAATATAAATGTGTATTATATACATAGTGTGCAAAAGAAATTTTAAAGAATTTAAAATATAAATGTATATTATATAAAGTGTGTAAAAAAAAGATACTGTAAGAAAAATTTAAAAGAATTTAAAATATAAATGTGTAAAAGATAATGTATGAACAAAATTTAAAAGAAGTTAAAATATACAATGTATACAATTATATAATATATATAATACAATTATAAAAGTATAAAAAAGAATACAAAATATAAATGATTAATATATAATTGAATAATATAATATAATAGAAGGGCGATGGCGACGACGATATGGTGGTAGTGGTGGTAGTGGTGGTGGTGGTGTCGATGAGAGGCGATGGTGGGGCGGCCGATGGAAGAGTGGTGACTCTTTCTGCACATAAAAAAAATTTATTAATTATTTGAATAATTTTGAAAATAAATACCTACACATGCGACCTACCTCCAATTATTGATCAGCATCCATATCAGAATCCGAATCAGAATCATAACTGATCATATATTCAAGATAGTTATGCTGATGGATTCCTCGCATCCTTTCGGAACACGCTTCTCGATTTCCACCTGGCAAACAGCAATCTCGGCAAATGGCTGCCTCTAATTTGTTCCTCTTTCTAATCCGTATATCCCTCTTTCTAATCTTTATATACGATTTTAGATGGGAAGTCGCGATTGGAGAATTTCTTCCGCCAAGTTCGCGATTTCTTAAATATTCCACCACCGACATGTTCATTAATTTTTTATTCCGTTGCTCGCACACTTTAGTCTTATTCACTTTTTTAATGTTTTTTTTCACAACGTGCATTGTGGACACTTTTTTTAATGTTTTTTTTTCACGACGTGCATTGTGGACACATATTGCACGGAAATGTTAGATATAATGGATCTCTGCAATTGGAGCAGTATCGTCCATCCGTTGCATCCAATGTCTGAATTACATGTTTTCGTACGGCATACATCATTTGGGCGTCTACACCTTGCAGCCTAATCATGCAGGACGCACATACTGCTAAAGCGCCGCCAGTCGAATAATAAAAGAATATCGTGCAATATTTTTTTTGTCCGCTTAATGCATTAATTTCTGCGATAGATACTATTTTTGCTCTGACTAGTGCAGAGTCACTATCCTCACTGCAGTCACTAATACAGTCACTGTCGGACGACAACACGTGATCTTCGTCTTCGTTTTCCATTTTATATATTATCACACAATATATCACACTTTCTAACAGAACACTGTACTTTTTGAGAGAACACTTTCTGAGAGAACACTTTTGTTACCGACGTGTCGATGCGCTTTCAAATCACGTACTATGATCTGATGCGCTTCAATCCTTATATTCGACTAACAAACTTTCAGAGATTGTCGGGGACAAAAATTTTTTTGCAAATGTACCTATCGTAGGAAATGCGCTATTATATTACGTCGATACACAGATTGCTTGAAAAGGTTGGACCGAAATATTTCAAAAATATAAGTTTATGAAATAAAGTTATTAAAAATATATATAAGGGTATACAAGGTTTTTTTACAATATCCCATTTGCAAAAAAAAAATTTTTTGTCTTCCCGACAATCTCTGAAAGCTTGTCCGCTTAATCTCTATTGTTCATACATCGAACGGGAAAAAAAACCTGGAATTATCTATATTAGGGGTGTACCTCGAGAGTACAAAGCAGCCGAACATCGGCGCTGATATGTAAACGGGGGGAGCGGGGGGGAGACAAAGCAGTCGAACATTGGCACTGTTAAAATTTTTCCTCAAAAAGTAAAATAAAAAATAAAATAAGAAATAAAATAAAATAAAATAAGATGATAAAAAATGATTTTTTTGGTTAGGCCCAAAATCATCTTCAAAAGAATATCGCCCTTTTTTTTGTTTATGCATGTCATAAAACATCCAACACGTGCATCCCCCACCCCGCAATCCCCGCGTGACGTCATACCCCGCTCCGCTGAGATCCCCTCGCACCTCACCTCCCCTGAGAGGACCTGAGTTAGAACCCGCCTAGTACTAACTACTTATTTCCGCGAAATAATATGCGATCTCCGCGAACGGAAATATCGCGCTAATAAATCGGGATCGCGCTTTAAGAACAGCTGGCCTCGAGAACTCTCGATCGGGGCGGCTCTGAACTCCACCTTCCGTGGGTTCTGCCAGCCGGGATGTAGAGGAGCGGATGGAGGCAGTACCCCACGCGATAGCGAGAACTCTCGGCTTAGGCTGAGTACTCTCAACCGGTTCGATCGGGGCGGTAGTGCCGGTTTTAGGTACTTGGTAATTTCTCTCGAGCATACAGCTTAAGAGCGGAACAGGAGAATGTCTCTTTTAGCCGAAATACGGCCTTTTTATACCGGCTAATTACCCGCGTCGGCGCGCGGCGGTGTTACCCCTTCCGAACGCGTTAATTGCGGTACGGTACGGTCGGGCCCGTTCGGAGGGATTCGGGTTTGCGCCGAGCGCGGGTTTTCGCCGGTCGGTCGGTCGGGCCGCGTCGGCTTCGCTCGGCAATTCTCGGCCGTTTTGGATTTACAACGGCCCCGGTTTTTGAAAAGTATTAAAAATGTGGGCGCACCGCGCCCCTGCCTCTGCCCGGCGGGTGTTCTACCGGACGGCAGCTTCCGGCGATGTTGTTGCCGGGAATTCGGAACGGTGCATCGGAGTGCACCGTTACATATTTATTTCTCACAATTTGTCAGCGGTTGCTTGCCAGCGGCAGGCTTGATAACGAGATGAATATGACAGTATATGAATATGTAAAAGCGAGTGAAACAATAACAGAAGCGAGCGAGAGAGAAATAGTATGCCAGACTGTAAGAAAGAATCGATTTTTGAATCTTTGTTGCTCGTTCTATTCCTATCTCGCTCACTCTTACTACCATTTCGCTCCCTCTTATTATCTTCTCGTTTGCTCACATACTCCCGCGTACACTATACATATATATATATATATATCCCCTTTTCTGACTATAGTGAAGCCATCATTTGATGTCCATTTTCTATATATCCATAAATTATAAATGAATAAATTAAATATTAAAATATTAATAATTAAATTCTTGAATAGTCGCTAGTATCAATTTTAACAGGAACGAAATAATAAAATCGACTAGCCAAAAAAGGCTAGTTTTGGCTACTTTGATCGATTTATTTCTATTTAAAATAAGTATTATTTTTGCGATATGTTTTTAATAAACTACATTCAATTTGAAACCATTATAAATGCAGCGAAATTAATATTTTTCCCTTTTCTATCCTTGAGGTAAAATAAAGCATAATAAAAAATAAATAGAAAAATATGGAAATCAAGTCTAAAATGTTTTTAATTTGTAAGAAAAAAACTAAAAAACTACATAATTTAAGACAAATATGTACCATAAATACTGATAATGTTAAAACATATTTCAGTTATACGCGGTAGCTTTGCGGAAAACGCTCGGTCTTTTACGCTGAATATTCGAGTTAGATTCCATATTGTCCTACAATTTTTTTTATTTATAAAAAATAATATTAAATATATTTAATTGAAGCAATTAACAAAACTTAAATTTAAAATTATTTAGAATGCTTTTTTTTATTGAGAAAGTATCGGTCGTTTTTTTTTTTTTTGCCTGATGCCGGAGGGGAAAATGCCTACGGCGCATACCTTGGGGTCGGCCTCAGGGTTATGTGGGGCTTGCACCCACTAAAAACCCCCCCATGAATTATTTATATTGTAAAAATCTGTAACTGAAATGTATTATCTATAACATTAATATATTAAAAAGAAAATATTTAAATATTTAATTTTATAAGAGGAACATTAACATATAAGAGGAATATCATGACACATATATATATATATATATATATATATATATTTTTTTTTTTTTTAATATATTTATCATTAAATTTAATCTTTTTCAATGTAGAATTTATGAAATGAATTCAGAATTTTATAAATAATAAGTTATTATGCAACATATAATTTTTGTTGGCATATTAATAAACATGACATAAAGATCGCAATCACAGTTGAAACAATTGCATAAATCTAACTAGCAAGTCTTATCACGAAAAAATCTATAATATAGATTTTCTGTAAATAACTGAAAAAATCAGTTATATCTTTTGATATACCTTTTTTCATTTATTTATATTGAGATATATTGAGATATATCTTTTTAATAAGTGATTTATCAAAATCACTTGTGTATTATACATTTGACGATATTCGTATATGTATATTGCCCTATAATATAATTGTAGAATACCGTATATGCCAACATATATATATATATTTCTATATTATATTTTCTTAAAACTTAATTAATATTAATATGTCTTATATTGCCATTGATAATAAGAAAATGCATGATTTTACAATTTCGTAGCATGACCGCTTTTCCCTCGGTTTATATCGTGATAAGACTTGCTAGTTATAACGATTTATGTAATTTATTTCAACTGTGATTGCGATTTTCTACGAAATTGAAAAATTCATGCGTATTTTTCTCATTAATAGAATATAATAGTCATTGCGCTAAACTATATGATTTGCAAACATTTTTGACAATGAATCCAATCATATAGTGCAAAGGCGCAATAAGTATTTTTTCTAAATGACAAAAATAAAAAAAACATATAATATTAAAAAGAAGAAAGAAAATACTCAAATATAATTTTAAAAAATAATGCATTTTTCGCGTTCTATATTGTTTGATTATTTATTGTTATTTTTTATTTTCATGTTTAGTTTATTTTTTTCACGTATGTTAAAATATTTATTCCTGCTTTCTTTTTTTATTTTACTATTGTTGATTTGATATATTTTTCTTTTATTATATTTTTTCCTCTTTTTTTCTTATATAACGGTGCTCAAAATGATTTATTGTAATATAGTTTTTAGTTGTTTAAAAATCTTTTAACTTTCTTTTTTGAAGATATATTAGTTCTTTTTGCAGCACGATTATTGTATCTCGTTCGAGAATATAATTTCACTGTAATATATTTTAATGCTTGCATCCGATGATCGTAACATGCTTCATTTTCATTTAGCCATTCAGGATGTATTTTATTTGTTGCATGCACACATTCAGTTACAATTTTCTCAAGAATTTTTGTAGATGCCCAATGATATTGCCACGTGCGATTAAATGCCATCAATTGTGTTTTAGTAATATTTGTATATAAAGTCGTTGGGCGTACTAATTTTGTTACTGTTGGAGCATCTTCATCTTCATTTTCATATTCTCGAAATTCTATATATTTTTCGTTTTCCATCAATTCATCCATAGGAATTTTCATCATATTACGACAATGGTCACAGTTGTTTTTTTGAATGCTTCGTCGCGCGATAAACCCAGCAAAATATGCGACAGCATTTTCATCATATGTATTAAGCGGGTTGACATTTTCAACTTCTTCCATGTTAAATTCTTCGAGAAGAATAATGTCATTTTGAAGAACCATTTCATCTTCGAAGTCATTATATTCTATTACGTTATTGCTCATATTCATATTTTCGATCCTTTTTACAAGTTGACTTGGTTCATTTATAAGAGCTTCACTTTCTGGGCATTGAGTATTATTGCCTTTATCACTAGTTCGTATATATCCTGTAGAAAGTATGTGTCTGATAGACAATCGGATCATTCTTGCAGTTGGATTAGAATTAAATCCTCCGCGTTGTCTCAGTTTCGAAAATAAATGTTCCACTGAGTCTTGGTTGCATAATCCGGTCGCAAGTTCAAATCCATCATATTGCGTTGAAAGTGTTTTATAAGTTTCAAGAATAACTCTTACTGTCACAACAAAACCTTTAAAACAAGGAACTTGACTTATGCTTTTTTCCAACTTAGACCATCTTGAGCACCATTCGACGAAATCTATTAATAAATTTTCAATATCCGGATTTTTAAACGATAGTGGTCGTTTGCTGCCAACTGAAATATTAATACTGTAACCGTTGCATGCATCAATAATTTTATTTAAGCGCTCTGCAAAATCAGCTGTCGCTTGCCATGTAATTGTGTCTAATTGTTTTCCACGACCGGCTGTTTTTATTGCAGCTGCAAAAGTATGACTCAATATTTGGAATGCTCTTTTCACATTCATAGATTCAAAAGTAAGGTAAAAGTCCCCATTATGAGACAATGTTCCCATTTATGATACACAACTGAAATATACGATAAATAAAAAAAAAAGACCAATTAAACTTAAATATAAAAAATGTAACACATACATATTTCATCAAGTTTCTAAGGCGATTCATTAGTTTTATAATTTATTTATTAGATATTTAAAAAAAAATTCGTAATTGCTAGATTTGTAATCTGCACTCAAAGTCACATTTAAAGTGATTGAAACATTGACGACCACCACTTTTTCATCTTAGCTAAAAAACATTGTTTTCGCGACTTTCATACGATTGCTATATATTAATTAAAAGCTTATGAATTGTAAATTTCGTCCGAATAAGCATTTTTATGTTATTTATGAGAAAAATATTTGATTTTCGAGTGTCTCATAATACCTACAGTTTTTTGCTTGCATGTCCGGTTTTTTGAGACACTTTATCAGGTGTATCGCGCAATACGGACGTATGTTTATATACGTAGTCCCAGTTCGTTGAGACAGTGAATGTTTATAATGATAATTATTAGTGATAAACAATAATTCATCGAAAGGCAGTGTGCACTCATAATTTAAAGCGTTATTGTTGTGCATAACTGTAAATTATTCGTTTTAAGTAAGTATATCACATTTATTGGAGTGAAATTAGAAACCTAACCTACAACTATGACAGCATGCTGATGTTACAAACTAATTTTTTACCCATTTTATTTAAATTTTTATTATTTATTTATATAAAATTTTCCACATTTATATAACTATTAATTTGTTTTATGTTTCAGATTATAAAACAACAAAAAATTATTTAAAAATTTTTTATAATAATCATGGCAAAAAAATCAACACAATCATGAAGGAGAAAAACAAAATCAGTAAAAAAACATGTGTTGACTTGTGATAATATTAATTTAAAGAAAAAGAAAAGTAAAAGAATAAATTATAATCAAGACAATATAGAGAAAGCTTTAAAAGCTATAAAAAATACGGGGATTTCTTTGAGAAAAGCTGCTGCTGCGTTTGGTGTACCTGTAGCGACGTTAGGAAGGAAAAAAAATCTCGATCCAGAGAAAACCAAAAGTAAAACCGGCCCTGGAACAATTTTATCAAACGAAGAAGAAGATAGTATTGTCAAGTGGGTTTTACATCGAGCAGAGATTGGAGCACCTGTTACTAAGAGTGAGCTGTTGGATACTGTACAGAAGTATGTAAAAACTATTGAAAAAGAGACTCCGTTTACCGATGATCGTCCTAGTCGTCATTGGTACGAAGCATTTAGAAAACGACACCCGGAGCTCTCAATTAGAAAACCGCAACAATTAAGTGCAAGTAGAGCGGCAGTTACTCAAGAAGATCTTCAAGAATGGTTTAAAAACAATAAAAAATATCTACAAAAAAAAATCTATTAAATATTCCGCCCAGCAGAATCTTTAATTGCGATGAAAGCAGTATTCAGTTATGTCCTGATGCTGAGAGTGTGCTTGCTGCGAAGAGAACTCGTGCAGTGTACAAAGTTGTTGATGGAGGTAAAGAAGCATTGACAGTATTATTCATGTACAGAGCCGATGGCATTCGTGCTCCCCCAATGCTCATGTACTCATACAAAAAAACTGTACCAAAGAAAATTATTGAAAATACTCCGAAAGGCTGGGGTATTGGTATATCTGATAATGGCTGGATGACAACTGAAACATTCTACGAGTACATTACAAATGTGTTTTATCCTTGGCTGGTGAAAGAAAATACTCAATTTCCCGTCATTCTTTACATGGATAATCACTCATCTCACCTCAATTTACCATTAGTAAATTTTTGTCGTGAAAAACAGATAGAGTTGATTATGTTACCGCCAAATTCCACTCACATCATGCAACCTCTTGATATTTCGTTCTTTCATCCATTTAAAGAAACATGGAAAAAGTGTGTGCCGAAATGGAAAAGTCAGCAGGGTGTTACACAAGTCACAAAAGAAAATTTTCCCCTTATTCTTCAATATACCTTAGATAATATGCCTAATGCAGAGAAGGTAGTTCAAAGTGGTTTTCGAGGATCAGGGCTCCATCCATTCGATGCTAAAGCAGTAGATTATGATATTTTAAATAAGGGGAAAAAATCTAAACGAACTCTCGAGAATGATAACACCGAAAATTCTAATGAAGTTACTGAAAAACAAGGATTTTTACAACTGTTCGAGGATAATTTACCTGCGGAAACACTTTCTAATTTTAAAGAAGCAGCAAGCAATGGATCGTGGACCGGTGATATTGAAAAAAAAGCCTTGTTTGATTACTGGTTTGACATTTATAAAAAATCGACGGGTATTTAAAACAAATAATTCGATAAATTAATTTTACAATTATTAATTATAACCTCAAATATTTTTTTACTTTATTTACAATTAATATTTACAATTAATTTTCTCAAATTTTATATTTACAATTTTTTTTTACAATTTTTTATATTCGAAATCAATTTTAAAGATAAGATTAATTTAATCTACTTATTATAAATTGACTATTAATATTAATTACTTTTTTTGTAGTTGAAAATATCAATTACTTTTTTTTTTGTAGAAAATTGGATTGAAAATTTTGATATAAATTCTTTTTATCGTACACGTATACATTATTTTAATAATAGGTGAAACTACGAAACAGAAGCCAGTAGTAACCAAAAATGAAGTTTTAAAAGACCGTAGTATTCTAGATCATTTGAAAAATAGGATGCGTACTAATCAACAAGAACTATATGAAGGTATTGAACCAGGGATTAATCCCTTCATAAATAAAACATATACAAATGATGAAGAAGATTCACCAAATCTTGAAACACATGCTGATATTATAAATAGTGATGAAGGATTGCAACCTCTTATTATTTTTAACGAGCATCTTAACATGACGAATGGCGACCAAAATAATGTTGTTAATAATTATACTTATGAAGTTGTATATGATCTACCAATTCAGATAATTAATGACGAACCATTGAGTGATACTAATCACACGCCGGAGACTGTTAGCAATTGTCACTTACCCCGTATAGATTCGATAGTTCCTTCTGATAATAGCAATTTAAATTTATTTAAAAAAAAAGATCCCAGTAATGGACGACTTACAATTGAAAACTGTCCCGTTAACCAGAATCATCAGCCAGGTATGTATGAATTTCGCGTTGTGTTAGTTTTGATTCGATTAATGAAAATTAAAAATTTTTAGAACTTGAAGAATTATTTATAATTAAATAGCTATTTGATAAGATTTTTACAATCTTTAATCTCAGATAATTCGCCTAAAACACCATTCAAGGAGGTTTTTACTTTACCTGTTGAATATTTACCTAAAAAAAAAAGATGTCGAATAGAAAAAACCGGCAAGTCCAAATTACCTTCGGTTGGGACTTCCGATGAATGGTATACACTGCAATTGAAAAAAGAGAGTTTGAAAAAACAGCAAGAGGAGAAGAAACACAAAAAGAAACGATTACAGGAAGAAAAAAATGCGTTAATGGAACAAGTTAAAGCAATTCAAAAAAAAATCAAAGAAGAAAAATAAATTACTTTTGTAAAATAATCGTTTTGTGCGTCTCTGGGAAATAATTTTAATTTGTTGTTTTAAAAATATTTAAATTACTTATTTTATATAAAAAATGATCTCATACTAATAAAAATTTAATATAAAAATTGTGTTGTATATTTTTCACCTGTCTCATAAATAGGGACCTCTTTCATGAGACACCAGGGACATATGTCTGTAAACTGTCTCATAAAAGGGGGTCATAAAGGTTGCTTACAAAAATTGTATATTTGCATTTATTTTTTAGTTAAAATTGAGTTTCAACATAAAATACCAGTCCAATAATCATAGAACAATTGTATAATACAATTCAAATGGTATTTTTTTCTTAAATACATTTTCAAATAGTGAAACTGTCCAACCTACCTTGAAATATGTCTCATAATGGGACTTTTACCTTATTTGGATGAATGTGCGCTTCTGTAATATGAGACAATAAATTAGAACCTCCTTTTGTAACATTATCAACAGACCATGTTGTTTCGAAATCAGAATATGATGCAATAATTTTTCCATCACAGTAAAGATTTTCATGAGTTCTAAAAAAACTTAGCAATCTTTTTACTAAATGTGGGAAATCGAATGACGCATTATATTTTTTCCCATTATATACAAAGAATGGATTTTCTGGATTAATGCCGAGTTGAACGTAAGCGCTTTGATTACATGTGCCTTGATTACATGTTAGAAGTTGTACATCAGCACCTGTTGCATTCAATTTGTCTAAACATTCTTTCAATAATATTATTATTTCTTCTGCTTTCATGCATTTTCCTGGGAGAAAATATGCTAAAGGTTGTCGCCATGGACGACGTGCATTTAAACTGGACAAAAGACAAATACGCATTTAGATCTTTCCGATTTTCTTCGTAGAGGACCAAGATCAATAAGGCCTTCTATTTCATCTATTGTAGTTTTTGCGAATATTCTTCATAAGGTTTTATGGCCATTTCGTCCCACTTTAAGGCACACACTCTTTCCTCTATTGGTAAATAAGAAATCTTTTCCTTTAATTTTTGAAATATAAAATCACAAAATCCTGGCCGTACGTCATATTCTTCCAGCTATTTTTTAATAGTTCGCTGCCCGGGAAAATTGCAACCTGCTTTTCTTAAGCGGCAGAAAGCAGCGGCTGAATAATAATATAATTACCTTGAGAGATTTTTCTCTTCTTCTGTATATGGTGCATTGGGTATATGCAATTGTAAATTTATCATTACCTTTGCAACAGGATTTAGATCTTGTTCATCTATCAATTTTTTTAATATTATTCTCTTTTGTTTATCTTTTTTTGACGTTTTAAAATTTTGTGAATTTATTATTCTCTTTTGTTTATCTTTTTTTGACGTTTTACGTTTTTGTGAAATATAACGTAAGCGATATTTTAGCTTTCTTATTTGCCCTCGCAATCGTATATTTTCAGATCTTAGAGATTTAACTTTAGCATATAGCTTATGTATTATTTCATCTTTTGTATTAGTTTCTGTTCTATTTTTAATATTTCTTTTATTATTACACAGAGGAGGCGGGATTCTTTCATACATCGATGGTTCAAGATGCATAGATTCCATAATATTTGTTGTTATTATTGTTGTTATTATTATTATTATTATTATTATTATTATTATCATTATTATTATTATTATTATTATTAGACGAAGGAGGCGTAAGGACTTTTTCATATATAGGCTCAATGTGCATCCATTCCATTAAATCTTCATTATCTATAGAAGAATTAAAATTTAAATGTGGCTGATAGCATCGCAATGAATTTGTTCGTTGTTCAATAAACTGTGATTCTGCATGCTCGTCCATTACATTTTCATTAAGATTAATAACAGTAGACGTAGATGGTGTAGTAGACGTCGATGCAATATTGTTCATACTTTGTTTTTGGGCTTCTTCTAAGTGAAGCACTTGTTCCATTATCATGCTTTTTCTTTTCTTATTTTCATTATTTTTATTTATATTATGAGATTCTATCAATACATTGTGTTCGTTACTTACGTTTATATTTCGAGACTCGAAAGGAATTGGCACTGCATTGCGTTTTAACCCTCTTGTATTTGTAAAGGAATCTTGAAGAAAATGATCTTCGCACAATCCCGCACGTCAAATTGAATTCAGCGTCCATTTTTCCAATTTAGGATTTCCTTCAACAGAAATAAATTAAAAGATTTAAAAATTGTATGGTTACATATGTATACTCCCCTAACAGCACATGATATCATACGAATATTCTATATTCATACTGTGAATATACGTACTGTACGTAATATACAGAGAACTCTTTATAATATCTCTTGTAGTATATTATTTCTTGTATATTCCTAGAATATTCCCATAACATCTCTCATAGTACATTATTTCTCGTATATTCTCAGGATATAGTTTTACTATCTTTTATAGTATATTACTAGCCATATATTCTTAGAATATACCTTTGACTTACTTTATATTAACGGATACGTACAGCGATACCATTTTAATTACGTAATTCCCGTATTGTCGGCGCTGGTGTCTTCCTTCCTTTTATATGGTTGATGACCGCCCATACAGCACAGGTAGATCCTGAGTATGTACTCATCGCAGGTAGATCATGAGTATGTACTATATCGCAAACGTAGATTGTGTATATCCCACTAATATTCGATATACATACTATGATATTTTGAGAATGTACGGAGGATGTTCCTATGTCTGCCTTAGAAACCTACTCAGTTGCGACGCCGTTGCCCGCCTCGAGAACGCCGATCTCGAGGAGGTAGCGTGCAAGGTCTTGGCCGGTATAAAAATTAGATTATAAAAATTCAGTAGGGTATCTGAGAAACGGTATCGTGCGGTAACTAAAAATGCGGTAACTTATAATACGGTAACTTAGGTAATTGGGCGCCAGGCGCGGTATTTCCGCGCCACGATAACGATACGGTAACGGCAAGATCCGGTAACCTCGGGCTCAGTATTTGGCAGAGGGGCAGAGTTCTTTGTGGATTAGATGTCGAGAGAGAGCGCTAGAAAGTATTTAGGAGAGAGAAATAATCGACAGTCAGTTATCTTACTTATAATTATCTAAATATATTAAACAATAATGGTACAGATAGTAAACGGTATAACAGAGATAAGATCAATATATGTATAATTCGGTATCAAAAAAAAACAAACTAAGAACGAACAGATAAATCTCGGAATATAAACAATCGAAGACCCGAGTTTGAAAGACAAAGGACTTGACTTGTAACGACTGACGCGAAGGTCAGGGATCGTGATAACGGAAACGATCAATTCAAAATGTGTGACTATAATACAACGATGAAAGCGTAATAAAGTGATGTATAACATCTCACACATTGCGATACGGAAGCTCAAAGAATAATTTACAGCGGGGTAATCTTTAATACGCGAGATACAATACTCAGTCAAATTTCCGAACACGGCCGGAGTCGTGAGACCCGCCGCAAGCTTTCGATAAAAATTGAACGATATTTCTTACAATAATTCACGGTAATTAGCGGTAATCGACTACGGGATAAGACTCGCGGTCGGCGTGCAATCAACCCGTACGACTTCGGAACACAGGTCGAGGCACGAGCCTCGCGCGAATCTCGATTTTAATCGAACGAAACTAAATATACTATTTAACGGTAATTTGCGATACCACTATTCAAAAGTAACGGATAATGAATAGCATATAATAATCGAGTGTCCTGTGAGTATCGTTTCAACGGTACACGTCTCTCCAAAATTTCGGTATATCTCGAATCGATTTCTCGGTACGGTAATCGGCGATAATATTTCACGGTATATTTTTGGCAGAAAAACCAAGGCTTCGGAAAATGGTAGCGGTAACAATGTTTATGCGGAACTGTTTGCTTTATTTAACGGTCTTCTCGCGACCTTGGGTACTCGGCAACAAAGACTCTAAGTCGAACAATAGAATTTTTGAATGAGCGATAACAGGAAGATGATTCAGCGGAGATTTCGCGGTAACAAATATTCTTGCCGAGCAAATTGTTCATTTACGGTAACACACGCTCGCGAAGAAATTTTTCGCGCAAATCCCGCCTTTCGATATGCGATACGAAACGACCAAAATTGCCACGTCACGCTAGGACTTAGATTTCGGCACGTAACATAACGGTAACATACACGCTTAATATGACACGAAACAACATTTAGCGGTAATCAACGATATAAAATTCTACGGTACGGTACGAGACTGTCGGCACGAACCCCCTGAGAGGAACAAATCCGCGACACCCGGGGACAGTTGGCGTCCGGCAATTACGGTACAAGTACAAATACTTTACGCGATATCTTTACGAAATATTCGTCGCCCTGCGACGGTATCTCTAAACGACGCCAACTGATCCCGGATGAATAATAATAAGGCTACCTGTGCGGCGGCTTACAATGATCGTCGGCTATAGCTTCCTTCAGGGTCGCTTCCTCAAGGTTCGTCACACGTGTCTGCGGGGCACGAGCTCACCGAACAGTGACGAATTTCCAGTGCTTCCGTGAGGTCCTCGGATCCCGCGCCGATCTTCCGCGCATTTCGTCAATTTCGGGAAAAATGGGGGTTGATTCTCCGCCCCCCTCAAAAGTTGCTGCTGTTGTACGGCGTTGCCCTTACGCAGGGGTCCAGAATCCACGGGCGACGGTAACTTGTGATGATGCCGATTCTCGGGGACGTGAACGGCTGGCCAGGCCGTATCCGCGTCTGCTTCCGAGACTTCTGTTTTCCAGTCAGCTGCCTGGAAAGTTGCCTTCATCACCGTCGTCTGGATTTGCTACCGTTTCTTTATCAATCTGAAAAAAGGTAGATTTAATCTCCCATTACATTATAAAGAGCGGCGGCGCGGGACCTTATTACTTGACCTTTTGTTTTCTTGCGGTATCTTCGGTATCTTCTGCGGTATATCCGGTATCTTCCTATACGGCTCCCTCTCCTTCCGGTATCTTGCTGTATCTTCATGTACAAAGGAGATAACGCACGCTCGCACAGCAGCCGCACTTTATTCGCGGATCTTACATTAAGACTAAAATAGGTCTAAACAATCAAAGTATAGTTATTTTAAGTTCCCTCTCAGGCGCGAGGAACGACCCCGCGCACGCTGTTTCCCCTCGACAGGGCAATGGTGACGGAGCTCAAAAGCGTCACGTCACACAGTATATACTGAGAATATTTCTTGGTATATTATAAGTATATTAATAAAATATTTTGAGTACATTATCAGTGTCTACTAAAAATATCTCTTGGTATATTATCAGTATATTTGTAGAATATTATAAGTATATTCCTAATAAATTTTATATGGATATATAAAGGATATATAGAGGATGTAGTTGGAATATATAGGTGTAAAATAGATTCTTCATGTAAAAAATAAATAAAAATGTGAAATTGTTTGTTTTATAAATAAAGCTTTAGATAAAAAATGTTATTTCACACTTTTTATTTATTTTTTATGAAGTATCTACTTTTTGACAGAAAAAATTTCTCATTTTTATATTGCACATATATTTAATATGCTAAATTTGTTATATTTTATAATATTTATTTAATATATTGTTATATATATTATTTTTATATATATTTTATATATATATTATTTTATATATATTTTATATATATATATATTATTTATATATTAATATATTGTTATATATATATTCTCTGCATATTTATAGTAACAAAAAACATATTAGCGATAAATTACATATTGTACGTAGAGCACGTATCGTACATGAGCAAACGAAGTTATATTAACAAGAAAAAATAAACTTAAGAACTTAGAAACTTTACTTTGAAATCAAAATATTACTTCAAACTTAATACTTAAGTAATAATAATAGGAACTTCGAATATCACATGTAACAGTATTTCAAATATCACTTTTTTCTTTTGTAGCACGTTCTTTTGCATGTGCTAACCATATTTTTATGGGTGTTGATATTTCGTCATCTGTTGCATCTGCATGAAAGTTTCTTATCACACCTGTGAAACATATTAATTTTTATACATTAGTAATTTGTAAATATCATTTTCAAAATTTGTTTGAATTTGAATCGATTACAAATGTAAGAATAAGTTTATTTTGATATCAATGTATCAGTATAAATAAAATTACTTAAAATATCAATATTTCTGTAAAAAAATATTTCTTTACTTAATTCAATAAGTAAATTGCTATAGATATGTTTATAAATTTTTATTTTTATTTGTATACCAAATTATGCCATTAAATAATTCAAAATTTCAATTCTGAATTTATTGTACTTACACATAATTACTTTACATAATTGTAAGTTTGAGAAGATATTTTTCTTCTTTGCTCCGTACCAGCTATATTTCATTGCTAATTGGTTTGTAAAAATCTGCCTCATAAGCCGAATGCACGAAGTTTTCGTATCTTGACACATAATTCGGGCCAATTGTTTAATCTGAAATATAATTACACTATTATCAATTGGATGTTTTACCTGTCATTTATTGATTGATCTTTTACTTTAAAAAGCTTTTTAATGATGTTATAATGAAGACATACTTTGATGAAAAGTCGAATCTTGAGAAATGCAATAGAAAATTATTATGAAGAAAAACTTTATATATACATATAAGCTTTTAGATAAGAAAAGATTAATATGTTAGTCTTAAAATAATATGCGATTTTAGAATATTTGTAATAAAATTATCTTGCACTAATATTTATCGATTTATATTATATATTACTTTTTTAACGTTGCAAACGTTTACATTTTATTATCTCATTAATTTAATATTGAATTGTTTTAATGTTGAATTTATTTTAACTTATTGAATTTATTGAATTACAATTATTTTCATTTATTTTATTTTACTTAGAACATCAAAGCATAGATTTAAAGAAATAGACTGCGCATTCCTATACAAAAGACTGTCTTAAACATTAGAAAGAAAGAGCGATAGCGGTCAAATTTCTTTCTCCCTCGCACAATTGAAGGAGAGAAAGAGAAAGAGATCCGACCGCTATCGCTCTCTTTCTAATGTTTAAGACAGTCTTTTGTATAGGGATGCGCAGTCTATGTCTTTAAGTCCATGCATCAAAGGTATATAATTGAAATTATTCTATATTTAAAATTAATTTATATAAAAACAGAAGTATAACTTACCATATGTTTTCTATAAGTTGAATTGTTGTTTAACTTTGTTTCGATTATTTCGAGTTCATTTTCATTTTTTATTGGTAGATTTTGGAAAATGTCTTCTATTTCTTCTAAATCCACTTCTGAATTACTAACTAATAGTTTCTGTGATATTGACTTTTGATGTCCTTGAATTATATTCATTTTTATCTCTAAACTTATCAATTTTCTGATAACAAATCGGCGAAAATTTTCAGTTACTGTAAATTAATAAAAATGTGGTTCTGCTTATAAAAATATATATAAAATGTTAATTTAATACAATTATAAAATTCACGATAATTCACGAAGAAAATGTGACAATACTAAACAATATTACACAAAAATGAATATTACAGATCAATCAAAAGTATATTATAAAATATATTATACATTCAAATAAAAAAAATATAAGTTAATAATATACCTAAATCATCCTCAATGTTTAAATCAGTAATTTGTTGCTCGCTTCTGGTTGACCAGTTTTCTAATGGTTGAAATGCTCCTGATTGTGATTCTGATTGTAATTCTGAAAAATAATAACTGCACAGGATAAATGATACGGAAATTACCAACACTATTTAAAAGATGTTAAATATTATAATATATGTTAAATATTAAAATATTATAAAATAATAAATTTTGTAGAATACTATTACATATTAAAATATTAACTTTAAAAAATTAATATTAAAGTTAGAAGACAACTTAACCTTTTATGACTGAAATTCTTTTCTGTGTCTAAGAAAGAATTATATAATAACAAACAAATATTAATCTTTGGATATAAGACTAATAATTAGTTTACGATTTTTAAATTACTCTAAATTACTATAAAAGAACAATTTATAACTTGGAATAAGATTTTTATGTTTCACGAAAATAATGTTTCCCATATATTTATCATTTTATATCATAAATCGTTCAACATAATGCAATAATGTAGATTGACTTACGTGTCCACAATGCACTTTTAGTAGAATTGTTGATATAATTTCTGCTCAAATATTTGTGGTAGTAACATCTACACATATAAGTATCAAAATATGTTTGAATAATAAAATATTTGAATATTTGAGTATCAAAATGCAGGAACTCCGCAAAATGTAGTCTGACAACTTTGAAGAATGCTGCAACATAAAACATTTAAATTTACATTATTCGAATATTTTAAATGTTATTACATAAATAAATACTATGTAATATCTCTTGATCCAAACTATTATACACATATATAACTTATACGTGTCCACAATGTACCTTTAGTAGAATTGTCGATATAATTTCTGCTCAAATATTTGTGGTAGTAACGTCTACATATCAAGTATCAAATATGTTTGAATAAACTATTTGAGTATCAAAATGCAAAAACTTGCATAAAGTAGTCTGAGAGCTTTGAAGTACCTGCAACATAAAATATTTAAATTATATTATCATATTGCAAACAATTGTGGTTATGATTTTAAATGATATTATATAACAAACACTATACTGTATTTCCTAATATTTTTATCAATTATTAAAGAGTGCTTGATATTAATCAAATAATAAGTAAATCTTTCTATCGCATATTTTAAATGTTAGAGCTGAAACTTAGATTGTTAAAGCAAAGATTAAATCATATGACGTGAACATACGTTATTACATATTATACTGCACATCATACTGCAGTAACTGATATTCACGTATGAAGTTAAATTGTATAGTACTTTTCTTAATACATTTTAGAGGTTCGATTTATAAAGATTAGTAAAAAATATACAAAAACTAAGCCATTTGTTTCAAAATGTAATAGAATATAGAATTAGGCATAAAGAATTTATGATGCAACGTGATCGTTATTAGAACACGTACATAACCTAATTACTTTTAACAATGATTTGACAAGATATTAAATGAATATTGATAAAAAAATATAAGTACAAATCTTTATTTGATTAACATTTGTATATATGTTGTACATATGAGCTGATTATTTAAAGAAGATAAGAAGATTACCTTTGATATAAATATTAACCGTCGTTCCTACTGTGTATGTCCCCATGAATCAAACCGGAAAAGAACTATCTCCGCATTCTCCGTAATACCATTGTCTATTTCCGTAAGGGCTCCTGCACACAGGACGCGGCAACACTTGCCGCGCGGCAGAAGCCGACGCGATAGCCAATCAGCAGATTACGTAACATCTACCGCGCGTCAAAGTTGAACTCAATCCAACTTTTGTATTGGCTTATCGCGTCGGCTTCCGCCGCGCGGCAAGTGTTACCGCGTTCTGTGTGCAGGAGCCCTAAGAAGTTTGCTAATTGATATCAAACAAATTGATATCTATTTGTATTCTGTGTTTGCTGGGAATACTTCATACATTCCAAAAATTTCCGATAAAAAATGTAAAAAATGTCCGATAAAAAATGTAAAAAATGTCCGATAAAAAATGTAAAAAATGTAATATTGCTGATAATTTTAGTATATCCTGAGAATATTCGATAAATATACCAAATATTACTGATGAGTTTCGTATATTCTAAGAATATCAGAAAAGTAATATACTATTAAATACGTTATAGAGATATTATCTGTATATCTCATATATCTGTAGTATATTCAGTAGCAATTCAGTATATACGAATAATATCATGTGCTGTGTGGGCGGTGAGGACGTCCGCGTGATTTTGCATATTAATCGCAGGTAATCGTTATTATTTCTTTTAAAATATTAAATCTATATATAATACATATATTTTATAAAAGATATTTTCGTTTTAAAGATATTTGTATTTTTTATTCATATTTGATATTTATGATAAAATACTTTAAAGTAAAATAACCTTAAAATCGCATATGTTAAAACTTTAGCTTATTGTGAGTTTTTAGATTTGCGAGATATAAATAAAAAATACTTGTAACTCTTAGTTATTATGAAACTTGTTATATACATAAAAAAGCACAACTTGAAATATCTATGCTTTCTGCAGATAAAAATTTGCAGATGTATAGAGGCACAAAATCCGCGTTTGTATTTGCCATACAGATAACATGTGTTATCTGTATGGCAAATACAAACGCGGATTTTGTGCCTCTATACATCTGCAAATTTTTATCTGCAGAAAGCATAGATATTTCAAGTTGTGCTTTTTTATGTATATAACAAGTATCTGTACCGATTTTATTTTCGAAATAGCTCCCAATAGAAGAATAAACGATCGTGCTATGTATGTTCTATACTGTCTACAGATTTTTTTGTGGAAAAAGCATAGATATTTCAATTGTACTTTTTTGTACTTTTTTGACAATGTTACATATATCAAATATTGTATTCTTTTTAATAGGAATAAACAAACATATTTTTATATGTGAAATTCTTCTTTTGCAGCATTGCCACAAGAAAGCAGAAGGAGACTAACAGAGAGAGAGAGAGAGAGAGAGAAATTTACGAGAGTCCACTCCCCTGCGGCAGAATATTTCTCTGTGGAAAACTCCATACACAACTGGGACATATGTAAAACAAAAAGTGAGTATAATTATACCAACATTAAATTATAAAATTATAAAATATTAAATTATAATTATATTACTTTTTTTATAATATACCTTGCATACTTTCCTTCCAATTTACATGTGCATGCTACACGTACATTATATATTTTATTCTTTTAGCAGCAATAGACAAGTGCAAACATATTCTTACGTGTAATTCTTCTGTTTCAGCGTTGCCACAAGAAAAGAGCAGAAAAGGAAAAGAAAGGAAAATAACAGAGATATTTACGAAAGAGTCCACTCCCCTGCGGCATAATATTTCTCTGTGGAAAACTCCACACACAAGTGGGACATAAAACAAAGAGTGAGTATAATAAATTTTATCAATATTAAATGATAAAATTATAAAATATTAAATTATGCAATTCTATGTGCGATGGAATTTTTACACTATAGGTTGCGGGCTTGGTTGTGGTTGGGATTGACCAATCAAAGCAGCCGCTAAATTGCTTTGTTTTGATTGCTTAATCCCAACCGTAACCGAGTTTGCAACCTGTAGTGTAATACAGGCTTTACACTGTTCATCTGTGCAACTTGCTAGAAAATATTTTTTGATATCTCTTTGATTATTTTTATCAATGTAACCCATATAAAAATTATAAAAAATTTAACAGTATAATTATAAATATAACTAAAATATTAAAAATATAACTATAAAGGCTTCACATCTTTTTCTGTCAAGGTGTGAACGCGCCCTAAAATATAACTAAATATACTAACTATATATATAAAATATAAAATATATTTTAAAATATATTTAAATATATTTAAATTAAAATATATTTAAATATAAAATATATTTTATATTTATATTATATAAAATATAAAAAGTATAAAAAGTATAAAATATACTAAGTATAAAAGTATAAGAAGGTATAAAATATAAGAAATATAGAGGATCATTAAAAAATATATATAATCGACCAAAACTAGCCAAAATTCTTGTTTATTTATTAAAAATTACGACGTTTCGACCATATAGTTGTAGTCCTTTTCAAGTACACTGGAATATTGATATCGATAATTAGATTTTTTGATTTTTTGACGGTTTGAATAAAAACAGCAATAAACATGAATTGACTGTGAACAATTTGAGTACATACGGTTCAGATAAAAGAGTATAACAATATAAATCTTAATTTTATTAACTCTACATATCACAATTAGAAGATCATTAACGTCTTGCCACATTTGAAAAAGAGAGATAAAACGTTATGTCAGTGTGAGACTTCGTCAAAACCTGAATATGTTAAATCGAAAATAATAAACTACACCTTTATTATTTTGTCATAGATGTTGTTTCAGTTATCCGTGTTCTTCTGTAGGTTGATTGAGTTATTGGATTTTTTAATATAAAACATTTCAGTAATTTCTCTCTTTAGCACATATTTCTCATTGTATAATATATTAGGTTTCGTCCAGTCAAATTCGTGTCCTGATTCTAATCTACAATATGTTTACTTATAACGATTAACTTATCGATTTCAATATTCCAGTGTATACTTGAAAAGGACCACAACCATATGGTCGAAACGTCGTAAGTTTTAATAAAAACAAGAATTTTGGCTAGTTTTGGTTGATTATATATATTTTTTAATGATCCTTTAATTATTCTAGGGTAAAGAGGGTTATATAGAATTTCTCAAAAATGAGAATCTATATCTTGGTAAATGGACCAAGTAAAATATATGCATATGCCTTATTTCCGTTTAAAATTTTCGCATACAATTATTAAGAATTTTTCGGCATTACCATCTCCTTTCGGCTCGTAGACGCTAGCTTTCTTATCTTGTTTAATACATAACGAGCCTATTTCCTTTCGATTTAATTTAATTATTCTACTAGCGATATTAAGATAATTTAAGAAAACCATAATAAATATACTAGCAAAATATAACTAAAAAAATATATTTTTTAGAAAAATAATACATATTAATACTCTATCTCTCTCTCTAAAAATACTAATAATACAAATTTATATTCTGATATTAAATACGTATATTTATACAGAAAAAGAACAATGAATCGAAAGCGACCCAGAAAAGACGTATCACATATATCAAAAAAACACTTAAATCGACTAGCTACAAGTGAATCAAATCTGATATGTGACAGTTTATTAAATACGCCACGTAACGTGTTGTTACGTAATGATAATTATGAATACACATAATCATTATGAGACAATTACAACTGAAAATGACACTATTTATGAACGAAATAATATATCTATAAATTGTGAAAATGATGAATTGAATGAATCTGATTTAGAACAATCATCTGTGAGCATTTCTCAACAATCAGTATCTTATATTGCATCTAAAAATGCAAATACAACAGACAATTTTGAAAATAGTCTTGCTGTCTGGGCTATAAAGCATCAAATTTCACATACTGCTCTCAGAGCATTACTTGAAAGATTAAGACAACATTCTTGTTTCTCGAAATTGTCATTAGCGCTCACTTCTAAAAACACCAAGAAGGCAAGAGATACGTATTGTAGCACCGGGAATATACTATCATTTTGGATTACTGAATTCTCTGTTAGATATATTGACATCTATAAAAGATAATATTGATTGCGTGAAAATAACTGTCAATATTGATGGACTACCATTGTCGAAATCATCCTCGCAACAATTCTGGCCTATACTAGGTTCAATTCTTTCATATGATAATGTCTTTCTAATTGGTCTTTATCATGGAAATGAAAAACCGGCAAATAGCAATGATTTTTTAATAGATTTTGTTGACGAGATGAAAGATATATGTGAAAATGGTATTGACGTAAATGGTCGTAACATACCATGCAGACTTGCGGCTTTAATTTGTGACACACCAGCGAAAGCATTCGTTCTGTGTGTAAAGGGACATTCTGGATATTTCAGTTGTAGCAAGTGTCGAACAGAAGGAGAATATGTACAAAATCGAATGTTTCCCACAAGTCGATGCACCACTTCGAACAGATGACAAGTTCAAACGAAAAATAGATGAGAATTATCACAGACCAGATATCACTTGTAATTTACTACAAATATCTCATTTTAAACCTGTTACTGATGTTCCCCTAGATTATATGCATTTGATATGTCTGGGAATTATGCGTAAATTAATATACTTATGGCTCGATGGAGATTTGCAATATCGACTGCAATCTAGAGCTGTCGAAGAAATTTCTACACGATTAGTAACACAGTTGAAGTCTTCAATACCTGTAGAATTCGCAAGAAAGCCACGATCACTGAATTGTGTTAAGCTGTGGAAAGCTACAGTAGATATAGTAGAGTATAGATTGATACAGTAGATATAGTAGAGTATAGATTGATATTATTATACACTGGTCCATTGGCTTTTAAATGTATATTAAATGTGTATATACACTTCATAATACTACATGTGATTATCAGAATTCTGTCTTCACAAGATTTAAAGGAATATGTAACTTATGCGCAAGATTTGATAATTTTCTTTATTAAAATATTTAAAAAACTTTATGGAGTAAAGAATATGTCACATAATATTCACAATCTTATACATCTTGTTGATGACGTCAAAAAATTTGGGCCCCTTGATAATTTCAGTGCATTCAAATTTGAAAACTATATGCAAATATTGAAGAAATACATTAGAAAAGCAGAAAAACCTTTACAACAAGTAATACGGAGATATACTGAAAAAGAAATTAACTCCGATTCATCAGCAATTTTATCACATTCTGTTCTGGTACATCCAAATTTAATATCGTTGCATCATGATGGTCCACTTATATCGAATTGCAAGAATCCACAATATAAAATTGTAAAATACAACGGAATTACATTGAAATGTGACACACTTGCGGATAATTGTTGCGGCTTAAATTGTGGTGGCATTGTATCTATAAAAAATGTAGCATACTGCACAAAACGAAATATTCTTGTTATTATAGGAAATGAATTTTTAGAAAAGGAGGATTTATTTAATGTGCCTTGCCCATCTTCATTACTTGGAATTTATATTGTACACTCGTACTCAGATTTGAAATCGTGGCCATTAAAAAATGTAATTATGAAATATGTGAAATTATCATATGAAGATGACAGATATGCAGTCTTTCAGTAGTTAGTACTAGGCGGATTCTAACTCAGGTCCTCTCAGGGGAGGTGAGGTGCGAGGGGATCTCAACGGAGCGGGGGTATGACGTCACGCGGGGTTGCGGGGTGAGGGATGCACGTGTTGGATGTTTTATGACATGCATAAACAAGAAAAAAGGGCGGTATTCTTTTGAACATGATTTTGGGTCTAACCAAAAAAATCATTTTTATCATTTTATTTTATTTTATTTTATTTTTTAAGGAAAAATTTTAACAGCGCCAATGTTCGACTGCTTTGTCCCCCCCCCCCTTTACATATCAGCGCCGATGTTCGGCTGCTTTGTACTCTCGAAGTACACCCCTAATATAGATAATTCCAGGTTTTTTTCCCCGTTCGACGTATAAACAATAGAGATTAAGCGGACAAGCTTTCAGAGATTATCGGGAACAAAATTTTTTTTTTTTGCAAATGGGGTATTGTAAAAAATCTTTTATGCCCTTATATATTGTTACGTCCAGGCCCGAGGAAGGATGGGCCGAAGGAAGGGCGTAACACATGTATCCCGAGAACAGGTGCCTTAAGCGCAAATGTCTCGGGTCGAGCGAGCCTGCGGGTGAGCCAAAGATAAGTCAACGACCACAAGAGTCGATTTTACGCTATTTCTGGTTCAAATGCCCGCTCGTCGGTCCCCTTTTCGGTAAAGGAACTTAATCCTTTTTACCCAGGACGGGACCAAGTGCGATTCAGGAGCGTGGGTAACGAGGGGGGGAATTGATTAAGTTGAAGTTAAAAGAAATAAAATTAATTAAATTTATTGTACATTACAAAAAGATAAAATTTACATAAACATTTTAATTAGTTATTACTCTAGCACAATATTAAGTGTGATTGTTTGTATGTTTGTGGGTACATTAAGCGTGATTGTATGTGTATGTGAGACGGGGTGAGGTTGGTCGGAATCTGGAGGATATCTTTCCCTGAAGAATTCTACGGGAATAGCGATGGGGTATCTGGTGAAGGGAGTAAAGCAAGGTATGGGAATGTTGGAAGGAGCGGTGCGGAGAAAGGCCTTGAGAGTTGGAATATGAATAAGGCCAGGGCCCAAGGTGAATTGACCCGGGAGGATGGGGTGAAAGTACAGAGGGTAAGTCAAGCTGAGAATTTCGGAGAGGATCCGATCACTAAGATCGATGTCGGAGTAAACAGGGGGAGGAAGAGGAGGAGGAGACAAGAGATGAGGATCTGGGACTGGCGAGTGGGGTGGAGAAGGAGAAGGTGATAACTGTGGAAAATCAGGTTGTGTGTCATACACTGGGGAATAGCTTGGAGGAAGAGTTCCCGGAGACAGGTACGGGGAGTAGTTAGGGGGAGTAGTTAGGGGAAGGAGTGCGAGGGGGCAGATGTGAGGAGTCTCGCGTGTCTCCTTGAAAATTATTTAAAAAGATCCGCGTAATAGGGAGATCCGTGTTAATTTGACTTAAATCTATTGCGAATGAAGAGTCGGCCGCAGCCCGAGCCAGCAGTCGGCGGGTACGTCGATTACGGCGGTATCGAAATCGCTTAGCGTGGGCTCTAGCGGATTTCCTCGTGGGTTCCACTAGGGAAACGATTATTATAAGTAAAGGAAGTAGACGGGGGAGGGGGAGGAACTTTGAAGATAAAAAGAAAAGACTTACTATTTGAAAAACCGTGGACAAATCGATACGAATTATCGCTGGACCTCCTTGGCGTTGAGGATGGCGAGATATTAGCTGAATTGATAGTTGTTGAAGAGGGTGGTTGCTGCTGGACCCCCTTGGTGTAGGTTTTTGCACTGACTCGATATGAAGGTTGATATGTCTCGAAACTTTTGAGTGCGTATGTGAACGCGTGAGTCAATGAATGAATTTCTGACTGAACGAATTTTTCTGAGGAGTGTTGTTCGAAGTTCGCGCTTATATATCGTTTTGGATTACCCTCTCCTAGCGTGAGGAATAAGGAAGGTTAACGAATAGAAATCTTTGTTAGATTTCCATGGTCTCCTCTCTGCCCCTACTTATGAGCATTTTAGAACAAATGTAGCAAATCAGGATTTTATTATGTTCGTTCGCGAATAGGAGAGCATCTTCCAAAACGGGGGATTTAGGATTCTCAGTATCGCACAAGGGATGACTGTTACTACCCTCTTGCGATATTCGGTCACTCACGTTTTATGATTAGTTTCCTTTATTTTTTGATTTTGAGTTTTTAAGAAAATATCGAATTGTTTGACTGAATGCCGCTTTATTTAACCGGATGCTACTTTTATAGCCTGTTAACATCCGATTGTTATTTTAGGACATGTACTGAGCATCCCGCTTTAATTTAGCTATTATTATCGGCTCTGGAAATCGTGCACGTGTGCACCGGGTACGGGAAAGAAAAGAATCGTGAATTCCCCTGGACGTAACAATATATTTTTATAACTTTATTTCATAAACTTATATTTTTGAGATATTTCGGTCCAGCCTTTGTCCCCCATTTACATATCAGCACCGATGTTCGACTGCTTTGTGCCCTTGTCGCGTGTGTGAGAGAGAACGATGAGAGTGTGAAAAGAACGCATACGAGAGAGAACGATACTTATAATAATAAGACTTATAATTAATGCGAGAGCGCACGAAGGATTGGAGCGTAAGGAAAGACATGTAAATAATTGCATTTTTATTTGTTATAATTAAAGATATAAAGTATAATTTATTTGTAATTTATTTATAATTTATTTATAATTTATTTATGTGTGAGTTTAATAAAAAAGTACAATATAACAATATAAAAGAATATAAAATACAATATAAAAGAATTAATAAAGAAATTAAATTTTCAAACATAAATTGTTCGTGAAAAATTTTTTAAGACATGTACAAGGCATTTATACATATATATTTTACTTCCTCCTCCTCCTCCTTATATATTTCGTCCAATTCTTTCTCATATTTTGAATGTAGGAAGGTACAACGCAGAAAGAGCATGAACATCCAAATAAAAATATCCAATATGATGGTCGCAGGGGACTGCTCCTGAAACAAAAGAAAACATATACATTTCATTAGTTTAAATTATTTAATAATTTATTTTAAGATACTTTTGATATAATAAATTAAAAGATACTTACAATGTTATCCATGACTCATCTATTTTAATGTTTGCAAACAGGGCACATGTCGCATGGCATTACTTGATGTAAAGATTTCCTGCACTCTCTGCATGACATATCCTCTATATTGCAATAAGTTGTGGTTCTATGTTCCCGAACAGATTTAGCCTCTACAAATAAAAACGCTCGTTGGATAAAGCATTCGGTGCAATATTTCGAATTTTCTTCATTTTCTTCATAATACCACGATATGCAACATAGTTTTAGCGTTTCATTCAATGTCAATATTTCAGGTAGTTCTAGGTGTCGTTGTTTTTTTTGCCATAATTCATCATCATCCTCACTATCATCACTATTATAATCACTATCCGTCAAGGGTTCTATTACATCAAGTAATATTTCATTATCAGGCCCATCCTCGTCTGATAATTCGTGGTCACCAATATCCATCTCTCTCTCCTCTCTCTCTATCTCCATCCTCTCAGCCACAATCAGATCCATATCGTAATCATCATCATCGATAATAATTACTTCAGCCATTGCACAAGATTACACAGAAGAGCAACGAAAGAAAAAATGATACTCTAGTGCAGCTCCTTTTCGTTTTATATATTTGTAACATAAAACAATATACAGCTGTATTCCTTGGAAGAGGATTGCATCTTAGGGCACAACCTTTTTTCTTTTCTTTTCTTTTTCTTTTTTCTATCGATGTTCATGCTCTTTCTGCGTTGTACATTCCCACATTCAAAAGATGAGAAAGGATTGGATGAAATATATATAAGGAGGAGGAGGAGGATTGAAACATGTCAAATCATAGTACGGAGACGCGGGGGATGTTTGGGGACGTGTTGGATGTTTTATGACTAGCATAAACAAAAAAGAGCGGTATTTGAATAGGATTGGATGTTAGGGCCGGCCTAAAATTATTTTCCATATTTTTTCTTGGAAGAATTGCAACGTATCAGCGCCGATGTTTGACTGCTTTGTGCTCTTGCCACGCGTGTGAGAGAGAACGAATTTTTTCTGAGATGTAAATAAAAAATGATTATTACGATACACCATACTTATTTATTTTACACAAAGATAAAAAGGTTTAGACGAAATACAGGGATGATTGAAGCGCATCGACACGCCGGTTGTAGGAGAGTATAGTGGTGTCCTGTTAGAAAGATTTTTGCGCGATTTCACGTTCAAGCGAACGGTATTGTTTATCGTGTGCAAAAAGTGCAAATGCTCCGTAGAAAAGTGTAACGTAGTGTAAAAAAGATAAGAAGAAATGGAAAACATCGAGCGGACTGAACGCGATCTGATGGAGCGATCTCACCAAATTGCCACCTTGGGCGAGTATTTTGCATGGCTGCAGCGTTGCGAGGAAATAATCAAAGAGCTCGAAGAACGCAGTCGTGTCAAGCGTTCGCGACTCTTGATCGGATGTAGACAATCCCTGGTAACCAAAATCGCGCGACTCGAAAGTGCAAAAATTCGATTGCAGAGACGATTTATTCCCAGTGGTGGCGATTGACAATAACGCGAAAAGACTCGTTTGGCGAGAGATCGATACCGCGTTTGATAGCCGAATTTTGACCGGTGCTGTAATTAATAGAAACCATATCGAACCTCGTCAATTTCTCGAGGATGCCAAAGACATTGTGATAGAACATGTGCAGGACGCTCTAGAAAAACACAACACTGTAAAAGTGAACACTGTGTTTAATGGTGAATTTGTGGCCGGAGATAAACGCGCCAATAAAAGTGTGAATACGAGAAACTGTGAACTCTTTCGCACATCGGATTTACGCGAGTGGTACGAACGGCGCGTTATCGAGTCCATCCTAGCATCTCTGGAAGAGTTTCAGGAACGCGACAGCGGGTGGGCTTTGTCGCGAATACAGAATTTAAATGTAAATATAAACAAGTATAATCCTTTGTGTGCGGGATGTCACATCAAGTTATCGCGAGAGATTGCGACGAAGAGAGCAGTGATAAACGTGCAATCGAAAGACAATGCGTGTTTCACGTGGGCAGTGGTCGCCGCCCTATATCCCGCCGAAAGGAACGCGGAACGGGAATCATCGTACCCGCATTACGCGACAGTGCTGAATCTCCGGGACATTGAGTTTCCAGCGACTGTGAATCAGATTAAGAAATTTGAACATGCAAATGACATTTCAATTAACGTGTACGGCATCGAAGATAAGAACGTTGTCCCGATACGTCTTTCGGATCAGAAGCGGGACAAGCATGTTAACTTGCTGTACATTGAAGATGACAACAGCGTGGGACACTTTGCTTGGATAAAAAATTTATCTAGGCTCGTGAGCTCACAACTGAGCAAACACAAGAATCACAAATATATCTGCGACCGGTAAGTTTATTTTATATTATTTGAATAATTATAATTTATACAATATAATTACAATATGGATTGTTTAAATCTTAATTAAAATTTTTCTTTCTTTTACAGATGCTTGCATTATTTTGGTTCGGACGCCAAGTTGCAGTCGCATACGGTCGACTGCGGGGAGATGAACGACTGCGCTATCCGATTGCCGAGCGACAAAGACAAGTGGCTCGAGTTCCACAACTACAACAGGAAAGAGCGGCTTCCATTTGTGGTCTATGCCGACTTAGAATACGTTTTGACCAAGATGGAGGAAGAGAAAGAAAAGAACGCATACCGGTAGCATCATCGGGTATTTAGTATAGCGTATTATATGCATTGTTCGTACGACGAATCTTCGCACGTCGAAGTTCGTTTATCGCAATCTGCAAAGCTCGCATATCCTTCTCGAACGCAATCAGCTTCTCGTCTGATTCTTTCTGTTGATTCTTCAACGTTTTAACATATTGTTCCACATACAGTTTGTTGATTGCATCGGTATCAGCCTCAGGTTGCGCTACACGACGAATCTTGCGCGACCTCGCGTCATAGTCCGTAGCGACGCGACACAGAGCGTTTCGACGCAAGTAACTTGTCACCAATTTACTCCAATGATCGCTTGTGCAGATTTCTTCATTTCTCCGTTCGAATAATCCAAATTTGTTGATAGGCATTTTTTTTCGATGTGAGTAACGTCGATCGACTGATTAGTTTTATCGAGACACCGTTTAATTTATAATAAGACCAGCTTCGCGAAGTTCCTCTATGATCGACAGGATCTCGTTGTCGTGAGCGTTGTGACCAGCTCGGCGCGAAGCGTCGAGCAATCGTAAGCGATCCACTAGCTCGTTGGGATCGTCCCAGTGCACGTAATCGATCTTATTGTCGGTTAGCGTCATCGCGCGAGACGTGAATACTCCCATTCCCATTTTTTTCTTTTTCGATTCGATCGACATCAACGGTGCGATTATTTGTTTATACTTGTATCCCTTGTTGCTCTTTAATTGACCTTGCGCATCATATTGACGTTTATGCGCACTCGTCGCCATCAATATGCTCTTATATTTTTGCACATCGTCCTCAGTGTATATGACGTCGTCGGGAATTCTCTTGAAGATCAACTCGTATAATCCTGGTGTACCAATATACCTCACTTTATCTATGATTATAGAGTCATCTTTGTCAATGTCGAATCGTTTGTTACCGAGACGCATTCCATTCTCGTCGAAATAGACGCCGTACACGTGATCGATCGTGTTTTTTTTTCGTCACCGCTAAAAAGAGCACCTATGTATTTTTGCACCAGTGATCCCAAGTGTTCTCGTAACACTTCTTGACCCTCTGACGTTTGTAATCTGTTTCGAACGGATGTTTCGAGCGGGTTGCCCGTGGTTTCGAAAACTTCCTCTTGAAACAGGTTTTTTGGGGATTTTTGGAGAACTTCTTCGATCTCATCAAGTAATTTGGGTATCCTGGATTGTACGGTATCTCGTTGTCCCGGACGGTGTGGAGGTTATCAACGGTGTAGAGGTTAGCAGCGGTTCATCCAATGTACGCGGCGTCAATAAACGTTTAGCCTTCAATCGTTTCCTCTTTTTCGGTGTCGCATCCTCCTCCTCCTCCTCCTCCTCCTCCTGCTCCTTCTCCTCCTCTTTCTCCTTATACCGCTTGATGGGTAATGTTTTAATTATAGCGCCAGCGTTATTCTTCGGCTCATTTTTCATCGCGATAAAGCTAGAGTTGTCGGCGATTTTTTGTAGTGGCTCGATAATAGGTCTAAGCGGACCGCGATATCATCGTCGATCTTACCGGTCTTTAAAGCGCGATGTTTCTTGCAGATCGATTCGCTCGTTTTCTCAATCTCCTTCGCAATCTTTTCACGCTCACGAATATTATCGCTTTCAGCCATGTTGACGGAATGTCGAGCGTTTCACCCTTCTCGACAAAATGTTGGCAGCGACTAATCGTTTTGCGGTATCGCGAACACGTTAAATCCTTTTCTGTATTGCCCGTTCGTAAGCGAGCTGTCCTTATCTATCACTAGGAATCCATACTTTTGTTGCCAACAAGTACGACATAATTCACTGAAATCCTCGTACGACATGTCGGTATTCACATGATCGTTGTACACGTGTTTCAAGTTGGTATCATCCTGTTTAAACAAGATCATCAGGTTCGCGTTGTCGCGTATAAGATGTTTTGGTATTCTCGCGTACGTCTGACAAAGATAGAAGCAGTCGACGTTCGAGTGACGACCCATTGAGAAGTACTCTCTTATCGTATCTTGCTTGTCGCACGCCACGTCATCGAAGACGAAAATTGAGTTTGGATGTGCCTCGCTCGGTGGAATGACGTCACTGTTATTCGAGAACGTAAAGTAGCCGATTTCGTCGATCGGCGTCAACAAATTCTCCAGATATTGATATTTTGGCTGTTGCAACGACTTCCAATACACGTACACATTCTCGAAACGTACACCGTGCAGACTTTCCAGTAGACTTATCAGAACGTTGGTTTTACCACAATTCGAGGGTCCGCATATGATCGCACGTATAGTAGTCGGTAGCATCGTACCGTGCCTGCGCATCTCCGCGTTGTCCCCCATTAATCGTAATCTGCTATCGCAATTTCTCACGTAAATCGTCAAAGGTTGTCGTACGAATCTCATTTTTTTCAACACTGTTGATTGGATCGAACGCCTGCCTATTTATAGGTGCGCGAAATCACGAGTCGCTTAGTAGAGAAAAAATGTTCATTCTGCTATCAAGTCCTTCCGACATTTGCGATTTGAGCGTCGAACAGCTACAATTTGTGTCGAAAGCAGTTCTGTTGCGAATGTGCGGTGATCACGTTCACTACGTGTGGGACAAGCTTCCAGAATATATAAAGGCAGCTCCGGAGGTTCAGACGTATCGTCGCTGTTACAAACACTACAATCAGCCGTGGCAGGAAACGCACATCGACGTGCGAAACTTCCGATCGAATTACATATTCCCGGCTATCAGTTTTGCGGGCCAGGTACACGGTTGGAGAAGCGATTAGCCAGAGGTGATCGAGGTATAAATCCATTGGACGCGGCGTGTCGCGAACACGATATAGCATACTCTCGAAGCAACGATCTCACCGAGAGACACGCTGCGGATAGGATACTCGCCGAGAAAGCGCGGAATCGCATCGTTGCGAGAGATTCGACTCTCGGTGAGAGAGTCGCAGCTACAGCTGTCTGGACAGCGATGAAAGCTAAGACGAAGCTCGGTATGGGTCTGAAGACAACGAAGACGAAGAAAAGAACGGCGAAGAAACGGATACTTCCGGTAGCGAAATGCGGCGGCATATTGCCGATTCTACCAATGTTGGGAGCACTCGGATCCCTGATCGGTGGAGCGGCTGATGTAGCGAAGGTGGTGAACGACAGAAAAGCCGCGCAACGTCAGTTGCAGGAGATGCTACGTCACAATCACGCCATGGAAGGTCGTGGATTATATCTCGCTCCTTACAAACACGGACGAGGAGCCTCGCCGAGAAAAAAAAAACGTCAAAGAGACGCTAAAAATGCTGCAGGGTGCAACTACCAACGTACAATTGCTGCAACTGGCAAAACGTATGCGCATTCCATATTTTAGAGGTGTTTTCATGCGCAACTCTTTATCGATCGGTTGTATTTATCAAAACGAGAGCGGCATCGTAAATTTGGATAGCGTCGAAGGACCAGGTACTCATTGGGTAGCGTACGCAAAGAGGGGAAATCGCGTTATATATTTCGACAATTTCGGCAATCTTCGACCACCGAATGAACTGGTGCGATATTTCGGACGAAACGTAACGAAGATACAGTACAATTACACACCTGTTCAAACTTACGATCAGAGCATCTGTGGACAATTGTGCTTGCAGTTTCTTCGAACGGTCGATGCGTGCGAATTTAAAGACTGATATTGCGTTATTTAACTCACTATTTGTTAAACAGTTTTGCCAACATGTCTATGACATTCACGTTGAGTGGGAAGAGTAGCATTCTCACGGCAAACTTCTTTCCCGCCGTAGATTTGGGCGACGATGCATACGAACTCGGTCTAACGGATTTTGAAACTTATCACACAATACCGAATGTGAATTCCTCGAATAATAAATTTTACTTTGGCAAAGACGACGCGGAAATTACGATTCCCGAGGGATCGTAGGAGTTGCGAGATATACATGAATTTTTGAAACGTGCAATTTCACGACAACATCGCGATACGAAACACGTTGACGACGGTGTCAATGAAGATTGACGACGAATATCCGATAGTGTTCCGCACTAATTACAATACGAAACACATTGACGACGGTGTCAATGAAGATGACGACGGTGTCAATGAAGATGACGAATATCCGACAGTGTTCCACACTAATTACAATACGATGAGGAGCGAGATCAAATGCGCATATAAATTAAACTTTAGCAAACCCGGCAACATTGGATCGCTGCTAGGATTCTCGAATCGTATTCTCGAGTCGGGAAAATAGTACGAATCGAACATGCCGATTAACATTATCAACGTTAATATTATCCGCGTAGAATGTAACGTGACCGCGGGCGCGTACAACAACGGAAAACTCGTTCATACGATACACGAATTTTCACCGAGGGTTCCACCGGGATATAAGATATCGGAAACGCCGGCGCAGATCATTTACCTTCCGATCATCGCGCGGAGCATTACGGATTTAACGTTACGCGTTGTCGATCAGAACGGACGATTGCTCGATTTTCGAGGAGAAGAGATCACCGTAAGATTGCACGTACGACGACTGCGGCGATAACGTACGTACGTATGCGACGTATGAGATGCTCGTGTTGAACGGATCGAAAGACGCGAGAGATAACGCAATCTTTACGAAATCAGCGACACCAACAACATCAACGTCGACGTTCGCTAATATCCAATCATCCGAGAAAAAGAAACTCAATGCATCGAACGTTGCGTTTTTGCAATCTTTGGGATTCGCGGTGCGAAACAGCTGAACGACATTCTCAACATCGGTGATGAACCTATCTTTGACGATCGTATCGTCAAGGTCGAGACTGACACGTACAACCCGTTCGCCAATACAACGTTCGGACACAATGACGAGATAAGAATACCCATACAACAACAGGATCTGTATACGCTGCCGCATGAGAGTTTCCTATACATCGAGGGAAAACTAACAAAAAACAAACCACAAGCTGGAGGAGAAAATGAAGTGTTACTGGGAAAAAATTGCGTCGCATTCATGTTCGATGAGATTCGATACGAACTCGACGGTGTTGAGATTGATCGCAATAGAAACGTAGGAATAACTACTATGCTCAAAAACTATGCAACAGCATCAACCGATAGACACGTGATTTTGAAAAATGCCGGCTTGGAGACGTCTACCTACACGCATGGACATTTCAATTTTTGCGTACCGCTCTACATGTTGCTGGGATTTTGCGAGGATTACAGACGCGTGGTGATTAACGCTCGTCACGAATTGATCTTGATACGATCGCGCAACGACAACAATTGTCTGCATGGAATTTCGGCGCAGGAGCCTGTGATCGACATATTCAAGATACAATGGCGAATGCCTCACGTGCTGTTGAGCGAAATCAAAAAGTTGTCGATGCTGCGTGCTCTGGAAAGCGGACGATATCTCAGCATGGCTTTTCGCTCGTGGGATCTGTACGAGTATCCGCTATTGCAGCTTACAACCAAGCATTCGTGGGCCATTAAGACTGCGACTCAGCTAGAGAAACCACGATACGTTATCTTCGCTCTGCAGACAGGTCGGAAGAATGTCATGTCTAAGGATACGAGTGAATTCGACCACTGCAAATTGATCAACGTTAAACTTTATCTGAATTCGGAATATTATCCGTACGACGATATGAATCTGGATTTCGAAAAAAGTAGATATGCCATTCTGTATGAAACATACGCACGCTTCTGCAAGAATTATTACGGACACGAATATCTCGAGCCGAGTCTCACCGTCCTGAAGTTTCTACAACATCCGTTCATGATTATCGATTGTTCTCGACATAACGAATCGGTCAAGAGCGCGACCGTGGATGTGAGATTGGAATTCGAGTGTAAGGAGAACGTGCCGCCGAATACCACTGCGTACTGTCTCATCATACACGATCGCGTGATCCAGTACAATCCGTTGACCAACGTTGAACGCAAAATCACCTAGGCGACACAAGAGAGAGGGGGAAGAGGAGCATGATATAAATCAAAGTCTTGCGAGATGGTTTTAGAGTTTTGTTATTCCTCTCGACTGGCGTATCGAAGAGAGAGAGAGAGAGATCTCATCATGTCCGTACCAACGTTTGTGGATCTGCGAGGATTTATCGTTGGGAAAAATTTTGTCGTGAAGGAAGCGGCAGTCTTGAGAAAGGGATACGTTCTATCGCATTACTTTTTAGCAAGTCCCGTACTGTGGAGCGTACTTACAAAATCTGAGCGATGTCAAGTCTCATGGCTGATTAGAAATCATCATGGATTACAATGGGAAGACGGAAAGGTTCCGTATGGTTTGGCTCAGCGTGTAATTACAACAGCTGTCGTTGGTACGATACACGAAGAAGAAGAAGAAGAATCGTCTGTCGTATACGTTAAAGGACTTGAAAAGCGAAAATGGTTGACCGATATACTAGACGATGCGAGGAATGGCTATATTATTGAAACCTTGGATGCAGATTGCGAAGATATTGATGCTTTAAATAACATTTTTTATTATAAACAATCATACGTTTTCTTTGCACCAATAGTTTTGTCTCATTATCCTGTGCATAAAAGTATTAGGGTAAGACTACCGAAACTAAATATTTTACGAGATATTTTGCATTTTATATCGAAGTACTGCACATTTTGAAGCCTTATAACTCAAAAAGTACTTAATGGAAAAACATTTGTCTGTAGTGTTTTGGAAAGCTCTCGAGATAAGCTACAAGAATATGTAATGAAAAATAGTGGGTTCAATTTAAGAAATTGAAGGTGACTTTTATGTGACCTTCAAATGACTTTCCAAGGTCAAACCAATGCTACCATCTTATGTCCCCCTTCACACCCTACAATTTTTGTTTGAAACATTTCTTTCTGAAGAGTGCTGTTTTCGAGATATTCGAGTGCATCGATTAAAATGGCCCACCGTGTATATATATATATATATATATATATATATATATATATATATTGTGACGTGACGCTTTGTGAGCTCCGTCACCATTGCCCTGTCGAGGGGGAACAGCGTGCGCGGGGTCGTTCCTCGCGCCTGAGAGGGAATTTAAATATAAATTTATTCGTATTTTTAAGATTTATTTTAGCTTTAATGTAAGATCCGCGAATAAAGTGCGGCTGCTGTGCGAGCGTGCGTTATCTCCTTTGTACATGAAGATACAGCAGGATACCGGAAGGAGAGGGAGCCGTATAGGAAGATACCGGATATACCGCAGAAGATACCGAAGATATCGCAAGAAAACAAAAGGTCATGTAATGAGATCCCGTACCGTAGCTATGCTTAATTCTGCAGGAGATTAAATTTGCATTATTTCAGATTAAAAGACGGCAGAACATCCGGACGACGGAGCTGAAGACAATCTCCCAGGCGGCCGACTGGGAAATGAAGAGGATTCGGGAAAAGACGAGGATACGGCCTGGCCAGCCAGTCCCGTCCCCAAGAAGCCGAAAGATCATTCAGAGATACCGTCGCCCGTGGGTTCTGGGCCCCTGCATAAGGGCAACGCCGTCCAACAGCTATGACTCGGAAGGGGGCGGAGAATCAACCCCCGTTCATCCGAAATTGACGAAATGCGCGGAAGATCGGCGCGGGATCCGAGGACCTCACGGAAGCACTTGAAATTCGTCACTGTGCGGTGAGTCGCGAGCCGACGAGGACGATCCCACGACTAAAGGGCGAACATTGACTGGACGATCGACGTGGAAGCCGCCACCGAAAACTGTAAGCCGCCGCACGGGCAGTCTTTTGATTTTCTCTCCCGGAAACAGCTGGCGTCAATTCCGTATACCGTCGCAGGGCGACGGCCTTCTCGCACTATCGTCGAAGAAAGCCTGTGTGCTTATCTCGCGTTAGTTACCGGACGCCAGCTGACACCGGGGGACGCGGATTTGTCCCTCTCGGGGTGTCCGTACCGCCAGTCACGTGTCGTACCGTAAAATTCTGTACCGTCCCGTATCGTCAAATTTTGTATCGTGCCGTTTTAATATCGTTAGGGTACCGTTGCGATCCGTGCCGAGCTTAAGTCCTAGCGTGACGTGGCAATTTTGGGCCGTTTCGTATCGTGTACCGAAAAGCGGGATTTACGCGAAAAATTTCTTCGCGAGCGTGTGTTACCGTAAATGAACAATTTGCTCTGCAAGAATATTTGTTACCGCGAAATCTCCGCTGAATCATCTTCTGGTTATCGATTATTCGAGAATTCTATTGTTCGACTTAGAGTCTTTGTTGCCGAGTACACAAGGTCGCGATAAGACCGTTAAATAAAATAAACAGTTCCACCTAAACATCCTTACCGCTACCGTTTTCCGAAGCCTTGGTTTTTCTGCCAAAAATCTACCGTTAAATATTATTGCCGATTACCGTATCGAAAAATCGATTCGAGATATATCGAAATTTTTGGAGAGACGTGTGCCGTGGAAGCGATACTACCTGAATACTCGATTATTGTACTTATCCGTTACTTTTGAAGAGTTGTATCGCAAATTACCGTTAAAAAGTAGATTTAGTTTCGTTCGATTAATATCGAGATTCGCGCGAGGCTCGTGCCTCGACCTGTGTTCCGAAGTCGTACGTGTTGATTGTACGCCGACCGCGAGGCTTATCCTGTAGTAGATTACCGCTAATTACCGTGAATTATTGTAAACAATACCGTTCAATTTTTCATCGAAATCTTGCAGCGGGTCTCACGACTCCGGCCGTGTTCGGAAATTTGACTGAGTATTGGGTCTCGCGTATTAAAGAGTACCCCGCTGTAAATTATCATTTGAGCTTCCGCATCGCGATTTGTGAGATATTATACACCACTTTATTATCGCTTTCATCGTTGTATTATAGTCACACATTTTGAATAGACCGTTTTCGTTATCACTGACCTTCGCGTCCGTGATCATTTTTTTTTTTTTTTTTTTTTTTTTTTTTTTTTTTTTTTTTTTTTTTTTTTTTTTTTTTTTTTTTTTTTTTTTTATATTCACGATCTTTGATATCGCCTACTGCGTCAGCCGTGACAAGTCAAGTCCTTTGTCTTTCAAACTCGGATCTTCGATTGTTTATATTCCGAGATTTATCTGTTCGTTCTTAGTTTGTTTTTTTTTGATACCGAAAGTTATACATTATATTGATCTTATCTTTGTTATACCGGTTACTATCTGTACCATTATTGTTTAATATATTTAGATAATTATAAGTAAAATAACTGACTGTCGATTATTTCTCTCTCCTAAATACTGTCTAGCGCTCTCTCTCGATATCTAATCCACAAAGAACTCTGCTCCTCTGCCAAATACTGAGCCCGGGGTTACCGGATCTTGCCGTTACCGTATCGTTATCGTGGCGCGGAAATACCGCGCCTGGCGCCCATATTCTATCTCCTTTTTTTTGTGGGAGATTCTGTTACCTTACGTTACCGCCATTTTAAGATACCGCCAATTACTGACACCGCCAAATTTGCACGCCACCTCCTCGGGAGCGGCGTTCCCGAGGCGGGCGACGGCGTCGCAATATATAAAGTCTTCTCTAGATAACACGAAGAAAGAAAAGAAAAGATATTGGTCGAAACAGTAGAAAAGCGATACGCACATTGTGCTATCAAAAAAGAAAATCAATAGAAACTTCTATATCAACAGATAATGCACAGACATTAGAAGCAATGAGAAAGCAATTGCACAGTAAATAACAAAAAATAACAAATTTTGCTGTAGTAAATAATCAACACATTTCCAAAATATAATTAATACGTCATTCAATAATCAAACATTACAGGCTAATATATTACCGATCTCTCAAGAAATTTAAGAATCTGATATGGATATGCATAGAAATAAATTATTACAACAATTTTATTCAACTATATAGTCCTTTGCAAGTATCGCTTGTAATATTTGTAAAAAAATTATATTATAAAAAACAGTTATGTGTTACAAAAATGTTTGTTACAATAGCAGATATTTTTCCTAGTGTGCTACGTGAATTAAATGAAATAATTACATGTTTCCGTTGTGCTAATTTAATAAAAAAAGTTCCAACACAAGCATGATAATAATGTTATGTTTTTCAGAAGAAATTCCAGATGTTACACGAAATTTAATTGATATGGAACAAAGAATTTTATTGAGTATCATTCCATTTATAAAAATTATTAAATTAGGTGGACGATCAGGTCAATCAGGTGGACGATTTGGTCAATCAGATTTTCAAGGACAAGCTTTATTCGCACAAGATATAGAAGAAATTATCATTATCAATTGCAAGAACAGGCATAATTATTGTATATGAACAACTGAAGAATGTTGAACGATGCCGACAATTCCAAATAAACGTGCAAAATTTATCAATTGCTTTATTATGGTCGGAAGAAAATAATCCTTTATATCGAAATATTAATATTAATCTTGATGTTACAAATTTTGACATTTCACAAATATGTCAAGTAATTGTAACACAGGGTAAAATGACATGAATATTGATGTAAATAATTGTGTTCCATCCGAAGTGCAAACCTCAAATCAAAGACAGATTTAATCGAAATTTCTGGGAATAAAGCAATAATCAGAGATTCCATACATCAACATTATGATATGCTTTCTGATGTTACTAGAGCGAAACAATGCACTGCATCCGACATCTTCCTACACACATCCCCTATCTTTCTCCGGACTAATCAATATACTATAACTGCTATCTTTATATGCATTATAATGAACAAAGTCAAATAGATGATAGAAATATTGAGAGTGCAGTAGATTTAAATTTAAATATTTATAAGAATATTGAGAATGCTGCAGATTTAAATTTAAATATTGAAAACAGCAATAATGATATTGTCATTACGTCTTCAGTTTTGTAGTCAATTGATGAAATTATACCTGATGTTCAATCTGTTTTTGAAAAAGAAGTAGAAGATGCTCCGTTATACACATTGTGGCGAAAAACTACAGAACCTATACAGATGCATATTGAACTTCGAGCTGAATAATTAGCTTGGTTTTGCTTTTTCCGAAAGGTCGGGGAATGGACTTCATGAACCATCACGATAATATACTATATAACGCCATTAGATTATTGTCAAGTACATATTATATGTCAGGATTCCAAATTTCGACGAAATGATTACTTATTTTATTCGTTAATGAATATTATCGAACTCGGCCAAATGTTTGCGTTTGTCTTAGATAGATTAAGGCAAGGAAATACTATTCCTGAAAGTCTTGTACAAAATTTGCGTATTAATATGAGAGCTTTACGTGGCTCTTATTGACAAACAGTTGTAGTGGTTTAATTGCTATGGTTCGTAATTTTCGGCCCACTACAATGGTTTTTAACATTAAGTTGCAACGATCTTAATTGAAAAGACATATTGAAAGCATGTCTTATTGCAGCTGGAAGAAAAGGGAAAAATATAAATAACTTGCAATCTGAAAAATAACGATTAATTGTTGAGCATCTGGTAACATTATCTCGTCATTTTATGGTTCGTGATCATGCTATCGTGTATTGTAAAATGATGAGACTTTGTTAGGTGGAAAATTAATAGATTTCTGGTAGAGAGTAGAATTTCAAAGGAGGTAGTCCACACTAACATATGCTATGTTGGAATGAAGGAATTCCATCATTCGAGGGTCCAGATGGTATTGCTCTTATTGATAAGATTGTGTCGTGCACATCTCCTACAAGAAATAACGAATTAGATGCACTCATAGCACGGGTTCAAGTGCATAAACATACTAGTACGTGTTATTAAGATAGACAACACGGACAATGTCGATTTGGTTTTCCTAGAAAAATTAGTGATATAACAATGTTGCTTGGACCAGATGAAGCTATTTGTAATAATGGACGGTTTCGTATATTAAAGCGCAGCTCTACAGATATTTATATCATTAATTATAATCCTACACTCCTTAAATTATGGGGTGGTAATATTTGCAATCTTGTGGAAGTGTTACGGGTATAGTCTATTATATAGCTAAATATGCAGCTTAATATGAATCTCACAATGTTGGTCAAGCAATAAAAATGCAATTATAATATGTAAAGTGCAGAGGTATGATGGAGACATAGGAGAGCAATCATTCAATATATCAATGACTATACTTCGACATAGGCAGGTGTCTACTTGTGAATGTGCATTTCGTTTATGTCATTTAAAATTACGTGATAGTGCACAAAAAGTTGTTTTTGTAAACACAATTGCTTTCTACAAGAACGTTATCGTATGTTTACATTGCGATTGTAACATATATATATAAGGCTAACTTGTGAATATGAGACACACCGATAATAATATTAAAAGTACTTTATTGCACGGTACTGTTACACGGTTTTTTCTCAGGATTTTTAACTACTTGAAATATCTGCCCAACAAGAAGACAAAGGAACAATGGACCCGTCTAATGGCCCCGAGTGGACTCGTCCTCGCGCCCCGTTAGTGTCAGTCAATTCACGAGACAGTGTATTGCTATCCCTACTCTACATTATTTTTAACATTCCTCCCACAGGGAAAAAAAACTAGTATCCGATTTTGTCCGGTATCTTTATACATCATCCGCTCCCAGTATGAACGATGTTCGAAGTAGGTTGCGGAGTAGATTCCTTCTGGTTCTCCTTAATCTGCTTTGAGTCGTCTATGTTTGACTCTGACGTATCCGACATTTTCAAAGGATATAGATGCTGAATGGGTCATACTAATTCTCCGGTGGCGGTTTTTACCTTAGCTACCCGTACGATACCATCTTTACCTGGAAAAACTTTGCTTATTTGAGCTAATGGCCAATCTAAACACTTACGATTATCCTGGCCAACTAAGACGATATCTTCAATTTTTATTGGAACATTGTGGCCCTTTGTTATCCGCCATGCTAGTTGTCCTAAATATTCAGAACGGAAACGTTTACATAGTTCATTACGCAAGCTTTGACAATATCACATCCGCTTGTTCAGATTAACGTCTATCTTGTCCAAATCAGATACATTACTCCGAAGAGTTTCTCGTAGAAACATCATTGGCGTTAACCCCATGTTTGTAATTGTGTTGGATTCTCTGCCAAGTAGGACAACGGATGAGAGTTAATGACAGCCTCGATGTCGCATAAAATAGTATTCATCTCTTCATAGGATAGACACGCTCTCTTAAATGTCCGTTTCAACAGGTCTTTTATTATTCTTACCAGACGTTTCCACCATCCTCTCCACCAAGTTGCTGAAGGAGGATTGAGACGCCAGTCTATTTTTTGACTTGTGCTGAATTGTTGAATTTCTTTCCAATTAATCTTTTTAAGTAGATTACGTGCTCTTATGAAATTTGTCCCATTGTCTGTGTAAATTACGGAAGATTTTCCGTCGTGCGATAAATCTGCGTAAAACTTGCAGAAAAGCTTCAGTAGAAAGAGACGTCGTGAGTTCCAAATGGATCGCTCTATAAATAGCGCAAGTAAATAGACAAATCCAAGCCTTTTGTGCTTTTTTAAGAAACAAAGGCCCGATATAATCGATCCCTGTGACTTCAAAAATATTTACTTCCGTAACACGCTCATGTGGTAAACAACCGAGACTAGCATCTGCTTTTTTGACTTTGTATCTTTTGCATGTCCAACAATCATTTATCGTACTGCTGTTCTGTAGGTGAGAATTCAAAATGTTTCTAGTAAATCATTCATTACAACCTGGATTCCCGCGTGATGAAGTTGTTGATGTCTGCATTGGATTAACATTTTAGTTAAAGGATGTTTAGGATCTAACACAATGGGACATCGAAAGTTATACTCATCATCACGATTAATTACTGGACTTTAGACGTATTAATCCACAGTCATCCTTGAATGTATCTAAAGTATTGAATCGTGGTTCATTCTCGTTAAACGATTCTCCTTATGATAACTTTAAAACTACAAGCTCCGCATCGATGAATTTTTTTGTGGTCAATTCTCCTGAGATTCTTACAGCTTGCTGAGCTCGACAATTAATCATGAAACGTTGGATACAAGCCATGGTTTTTACTATTCTTAGATATCTAGATTGTCCTTTCATGTATCATCCTATTTCTTCTTGTGTGATGGATATAAGCGTCTCGATTTCTATATTATTATTAGAAATCTTTTTTTTTCGGTACGCTGATTTCTTAATCTCGCTGTTTTCCTCTTTGTTCTCAATGTCATCAGATGAGGGCCATTGATCCGCAGGAAGTTTTAGCCAAGTTGATCCTTCCCACCATAGAGATTCTACTAAGTGTTTAGCTTCACATCCTCTTGAAGGTAGATCAGCCAGGTTCATGGATCCCGGTACATGACGCCATTTATTAGGATCAGATAATGAACGTATCTCTCTTACTCGGTTCTCAACGAATGTGTTCCATAACTTGTCTTTCCGTATCCATGACATAACTGTATTCGAATCAGACCAAAAGAAAACTTCTTTTTCGAAATCTCCAGTTTCTTTTATTGAGCGTAGTCTTACTCCTATAGTAGCAGCCAACAATTCCAGACGAGGTATCATTATTCTTTCAATGGGTGATACTCTGGATCTTGCTTGAATAAATTGTATATTGCGACATTTTATTCAATTAAAATTATTAATTTCGCAATACTCCTCAGGGTGTTAGGGAGGAGAGTGCGAAGGGGAGCGAAAACGCCGTCAAAAACACAGCGAATATAGTATACTCGCGCTCGAGGGAACAGGGATGGAGGGTGTTCGCGCGCGAGCCGCGGTGAAGCGAAAGCCGTCTCGACATCTCGAAGTTGGGCGCCAGATGCGGTCTTTCACGCATTCAATTTTCGCTAAACGCCTCAGAACACGAAAAACGATAGCCTGCTTCGCCACGGGCCGACTAGTTCGCCTAACGGTAGAGGGGCAGGGTCTTGGAAAAAGTCAATTGAATATGCGAGACTTCGCTAATTTGATATTCGACAGACAAAACGAAAATCGACAATCACGAGAGACTAACACTCAAATAAATTACGCGAACTTAATAAAGACATATAACAAATTTATTAATAGGAAAATAATATAAAAATAAAATTAAATAACAAATCCGAGTAAGAACGAATGTTCACAATAAATTCAAAGATATGAGAAAACGCAGTATATAATAGATCAAATCAATAGAGGTAGTAATAATAATAATTCAATCAAATCGAATATTCGCTCGAAATCGACAACCTAAGAGGGCGCATTTTTGTTATTTACCCGAGCCCGTTTTTATGGCCGGAATTCGCCAGACCGAACAATATTTCCCAAAATGTAACGGAATTTCGACATCTATATCGACGTCTTATCGTACCGGTCTTTTTCCTCGTAATTTCTCAACTCGTTATTCCAATTGAAGCAGAAGGGTTTGACAGCGTGACTAAAAATCGAGCGAGAATAATTACTGATTTTGCGAAAATAGATCTCGTCTGCGACCGGCGAGCGATACGGTCGATATTCGATAGCTGACGGGGGCCGGAGATTTTTCTCTCCCTGCGTTTCACCTCTTTTCTCAGCGCAACCAGCTCAAATTTCGATAACAGTTGAATTTTTCGGCGATTACCTCGCACCACAATACATTCCACAAACGATAATCATTACAAAATACGCGCTACTCATTGACATAATGAGCGCGACAAAGACGCAAATACTTATAATACTCTCACACTTATAATACTAGGAAATGGGGACGGCGACAGAACGGCCGGTCGGCGGACCGAATCGCGTACGTGGCTTACAAAAGATAGGCAACCTCACCGATATGTGTCCTCGAGCAGGGAGGAGCCGTTCTCTCCTTGATTTCGCCAACGACAACGACCAGCACAATGCGACAACTATTACGACTTTTCAACTGACTGCGTCGAGCGCCCGCACCAGAGTGAGTCCCTGGATCGGAAGCTGCGTCAATGACCGCGTGCAGAAGTGCGCAGTTCTGCGGTAAATCGCGCCGCGACAGGCGCGATATCCTTGCGCCTCGCGATACGCGAGGTATTCCTGCGCCATGCGCGAAACGGTCTTGAATATTCAAATTCTGCTGTCGTGGGCCCCGGTTTTCATGATCCGGTGGAGGCCCATCTAACGTCTTCCACCCCTGGAAGGTAATGCCGATCGGGCCTTCGTCCTCCTTTATACGACGAGGGGCGATGTTTACCCGTGGCGTCCCGGAGCTCGATTATTCGGGCGCTATTTCCTCCTCCGCTCGCCGGCGGGGAGCGCCATATCGCAGGCCGTTTCATGAAATCCCTCGACGTTACCTTCGCCTTCCGGATGTTCTCCGGCGGATTGCCCGACATTTCATTAATACAAAAAAATACAAAAAGTTAATAAAGGAGCAAAATACAATAAAACCTCTCGTCTCTCCGGGGAGTTCGATATTGTTCTCGCAATCTGGCTTCTGGCGCGGCCGCTCGGCCCGCGCCCCGTCAAAGTTGCCGGGGCGGATGGACGCGCGACAAGATGGCAACGTCATAATATATATGTTCTCTCGAGTTTCTGTCCTCGCAAAAACGGCAACTGCATATGCATCTTAACTAGCATCTACGAACACATGAAAAGACAATTTACATTGACGAAAAGCGTGTCGCGGAATATGTAGTTCCTTTAACTAGTGAAGCTGCTGCAATCAATTATCGAAATCAGCTCTAATATTTTCAGGTATTTCTTCGTCCTAACTGATTTTGCATGATCAAAGCTTCTGTAACAACAGCTTAGATTTTAAGGATATCGGAGGAGACAAACTAGTGGGATCAAATACTTTTTGAGCAGCAGATAGTATTTCTCTTTGTAATCTGTGACGTAGTGTAAAATTCCCACAATGTAGGTGTCAACCTTAAAGTATCCTGTTCTTTATCTCAAAGCAATCCGAGTACGAAAGTCAATTTATATGTTTCTTCTTGAGCCGTGTATTCCCAGCCTCGCAAATCAAATTTGCTTTCTGCCATAATTTGTCTTGCAGTAACTTTAAATGCTACGGCCTCGCTGTGCTTATTAACACAGATTACACAATTATCTACGTAGAAAGACTTCTTTAATTGTTAAATGACTTCTATTCCTGCCTCCGTCTGTCCTTGTTGTAGTGCTCTGTCTAAATGATATTCGATCATTGCTCCTAAGAAGAAAGGGCTGCTGGAGACTCCAAAAATTACTCGCCCATGTCTGTATACTTCTATTTCTTCTGGACGAGTCTTCTTCCACTAAAGAAACCGCAATACGTCTCTATCGTGAAACACTTATTTGCAAAAAGCACTCCAAATGTCTGCAGTTATTCCTATCTTTCGTCGTCTAAAACGTAGTAGAATTCTCGGAATTTGTTCAATCAAATTAGGATCTGTTTCGAGATAATGATTCAGTGACGGTGGAGTTTTCCAAGAAGTGGATGCGTCAAATACAGGTCTTTTCGTAGTACTATTTTCTTTGATCACACTTCTATGAGGTAGATAGTAGGCATTGTAGTTTACTTCATCCTCCGGAACCTTTTCAATAATGCCTTTGGACAACTATTCTTCAAAAATTTGTTGGTACGTATCATAAAGATTTTAAGCCTTAATTCTTTTAGTAGTAGACTTAAGTCGTTTTATAGCCGATCCTTTATTTTCTACCAGTGGTAAGTAATACCACTATCCTTCCAAGAAAGAAATATTTCATATCGACCTTCTTCATTCATCTTAATGGTATGCTGAAAATTCTCTTTAACTTTTGCTTGGTGTGCATCATCTGTCTTTTTCAAGCTAGGATCCATAATACCCAGCTTCCACAAGTCGACAATGTTTTCCTGACATGTAAACATAGATACGACCATGAGTGTTGCGTCTTCCTTTTGCTGCAGTGAGTTGTCCACATTTCCAATTAAAGTCCATCCGAGTAACGTTTCTAGTGCTACGATTCCACATTTAAGCTCTTTTCGTTTGCCTGTTAATAACTTTCCAGCGATATCCGCGTGAATTAACACAACGATAGGTTCATCTTTTGTATCAACATCGGTGAGTTGTATTCCTTCTAGTTGTACTTCCTGTAGTCTCGGCTTATAGAAGGAATTTTCTCGCATATTTTTCTCTGACTTAATGCTACAAGGATATAAGAATAAGATCCGTCGATGTTGCTTATGCTAACTCGGTATTCTAGTAATGGACTTTAAGAATCTCCAAATAACATATGTACCATATGCTATTTGCCAATGACCTCAAATCCCATTTTCTCAGCATAATAGTCAAGAATATATGATCTATGTGAACCGTTATCAAAAATAGCTCTGACTATTTGTTCCTTACCTTGATTAAACAATTTCACACAAAGCGTCTGTAAAAATACTTCACTGGTAAGTGAAAAATTGGCAAGCGTAGATTGTTCTTTTATCTTGGAGAGTTCTTCTTCTTGATTAGCTTTTACAGAAGCATTTGATGCATTTGTATTACGATACAAAAGCAAAACATGCCTCTTACCGCACCATGCGCATTTACCTTTATATCTGCAATATTTATGACTATGTCTCGTCTTTGCACAATAAAAACAAGCATTTTTAATTTTAACGATTTTGCATCTATCTTCATAGGACATCTTTTTAGCTTTTTCGAACAATGCACTTTCATGATCTAGGTCACAAAATATACAAGAGTGTCTTGTCTTGTTTGGTTGCGAGAAGAATCGCAGCAGTAGCAATATCTTTCTGTTCATTCTTCCCTTTCTTCTTGAATTTATCCTGATTAGTTGTAGACTCAATGTTTAATCCAAAACCACTTATTGCCATAGCGATTCTTTCTTCGCTCATTACTAACGTCTGCAAAAATGACATTAGTTCATCTAGGCATTGCTTCGATGTAGAAGAATTAATCGCTTTCGTATTTCTCTGCCATACATGTAAGAGATTTTCTGGTAACGACAATTCAACCAAAGGATCGCAGCACACATATCTGTTGTGACTCCTAGCGACTCTAAAGCTCGTAATTGTATCTCGAGTTTATCATAAATGCTCGATAAGAGAACATGACCATTTGTTTTTATTGACTGAGTTAACACTAACTTGAGCATCTCTCGGACGTATACCTCGACAAGTAGATCCTCTTTATAAAAACGTGATTTCAGGCTGGCCTTATCGTAATTCGCCGTTTTTCGGCGGAAAACTGTTGATTAATATGCTCGCCCTGGAATCTTTCACCATTGCTTGTATCAGGTACTGAAATTTATCTTCTTTGGTTATATCCGGATCCTCATGAATGTGTTTGAACAAGTTCCTAAATTGCAACCACTCTTTGAGATCTCCACTAAATTTTGGCAATTGTATTTTTGGCAGTATGAACGTACGCGCATTATCACTAGGAACATGTGCTACTTGTCCCGCGTCCTGTGAAAAAAACATTGCTTGAATCGGATTAGTCGCATTACTTATTGCAATTTTCGCTCGCTGATATTTCATTCTGTATTCATCCGAAGCATCAGATTCTTGCATGAGGTCTTCTTCGCTGTAATCGTTGTCGATCATAACCTCAAGAATCTTGCGATCAGTTTCCTCGAGCTGGTCCGCTTTCTTCTTTACTATCTCGAAATATACTTGTAATTTCGCAATGTTCGGACTTCCACTTACCAGTAACTCAGTATTCAATGAGCCTAGATTGTGGGTAAATGCCGCACGTGTAATAATACGGGATCTTTTCATCTTATCCATCGTGTCACCTTTTATTTCTCTCAAGAATATGTCACAAATGCTTTTCCAGTTCTGTCACGATCGCCACTTAATGTAACATATACATATAAGACTATCTTGAGAATAAGATACACACCGATAATTATATTAGAAGTACTTTATTGCACGGTACTGTTACACGGTTTTTTCTCAGGATTTCTAATTGCTTGAAATCTTTGTCTGATATTCGCGACAAGAAGACAAAGGAACAATGGGCCCGTCCAAGGGCCCCAAATGGACTCATACTCGCGCGCCGTTAGTGTCAGTCAATTCACGAGAGAGGGCAGTGTTATCTCTACTCGATATTATTTTTAACAGCGATGGCTACATTAATAACTTATATGCAAATATATTTAATCGCTATTGTTCACGTCCGGAAAATTTGGACGATCTCAGTTTAGCTGAATGTGTTGTTACGTATGAATATATATCACGATTGAATAATTATGAAGAAGATGGAGATGTAGAAGTTTATAATGAAGAAAATGATATAATTCCAACTAAGTATATCCGTTCACAAGATGGTACGAGAATGAAACAACATACACGGCCTGCAGTGTTAAAAACACAATATTATACTCAAATTAATAGTCACGAAACATTACATACTTTTAAAGTTATTTAGTAGTTCATGTTCATTTCAGAAATGAAAAAGAATTACTTCAGGGATATGAATCGGCAGAACAAGCATTTAATGCAAAGCGTCATCTATTAAAACTTCTATGTAATCTATATTAAAACCTCTATGTAAGGGGCAAAATATTGAGCAATTCCAATTTATAGAATGAGAATTACAAGAAGTTATAGCTCAAATTATTGCATTTGATGATGACAACACAAATACGCAGTCTATGGTAGAAAAAGAAGATCGTGTACATTATATAATGGATAAAAATAATAATAATACCAACTTGGATTTACACGATCCAATGAAGCAGATCGCGTTATTTCTGCAGAAGAATTCGTGCAAAATGTTAGATATATGAATATAAAATAATCTAATTTATTTAATACAATTACTAATCATATTAAACAAAATATTCAAGGTCAAATTATTGAACCTTTACGATTGTTTATTACAGGAGGAGCAGGATGTGGAAAAACGTTTTTTTTTAAATGATGGAACAACTAATTAAGCGATGTTATACTCCTACTTTAGATCACTTGTTAAGGGGATCCTAAAATCGTATATATTACTGTTCAAATTTCATAATCATTGTTAAAAATCGCATAGCCAAAATCCACATTTCTCTATATTAAAACTCGAAAATTCAAAATTAACGGGCGTCGAGAAACTTCTCGAAATACCTATTTTCTACAAAAACTCAACCGGTCGAATTATCTCTTATTTTTTCAACGCCTAAGAAACGCTTATCACGCTCGTTGACAATAACATTGTCAACCGTCGACGAAATCTAAGCAACATACGGGCATGCGCGCCCATACGTCACATTCAGCTGATTGTCAATCAGCTGATCGAAAAAGATCGTGCGCATGACAATTGTAAAAATCAACTCCTGACCTCATCGGCGGCCAATAATGCGCGCCGCCCTGAGGTCACCGCTAAAATATAAAATTAATTGGTCGACGTCGCAACGAGCCCAAAATTCCTCTCGTTATATAATGGGCACCGCGCGTAGACCCACCGAAGTCTTACGCTTTTCGGTACACTCGCTTTTGTAAAACCGCTCTCGTTAAACTGCCTTCTGTACAACCGCTCTCTTGTTAAACCGCTCACTTTAACCGCTCAGGTCGCTGCTCGTAAAGTTGTCGGATTAACTTCTCTGTAAATTATTGTACATATTAACTTTTCTTTAATAATTGTGTGGTGTGTCGAATAAAGAAAAAAAAACTTAGAAAATACAAAAAAATTTACGTGTCGTGTGAGATCATTTAGCTTTAGTACTTGTCTGTGCCAGTCCGTCCATCACGCTCTCAAATTTCTGCGCTGTCGCGGCAACCCGCAGTCGCTTCGCGAACATTCTAGTCGTTCGAGCCCGAGCTTTTTTCTCATCCGCAGCTTCGCGAGTGACTTTCCAGTGCTGCGCAGTGCAGCAAGTTCCTAAACAGACAAAGCAAATCAGTTATCATGAGTGCTGACCTGAAGGCTCTGTTGAAAGCTCAAGCCGACATCCACGGGCGAATGTCTCCGTAGACAATCTTCGCAAGATGGAGGTCAACAACATCACCCTCGGCCGTTCAAGCTCGTCTCACGATCTTCGATAATCTCTGGGCGAAATTCGAGGCTCAACACAAATTAATACGGGCAGCTCTGAAAGAAAAATATTTAGAGAGTGAGTACGCAAAGCCGATTTCATTGATACCGCAGAATATACTTACGTGTCCCAACGAAGCACGCTAACAGAGTACGCTGACAAACTTAAAGCGGAGTCAGTTACTTCACCCAAATCTAAGCCGAATTCAGAGCATGCTCCAAAAACTACGTTGCCGCGCATTAAGCTCCAAACTTTTTCGGACGCGTACGGAGATTGGCCCGCGTTCCGTGATCTTCTTTTGTCACTCATCGGCAACAAGTCGTCAATCTCAGATATCGAGAAACTTCATTCATCTCCGTTCCTGTCTCCAAGGACTTGCGGAAAGATTAATTCGTTCGTTATCTATTACCGGAGACAATTACGAGCGAGCTTGGACCATCCTGAGCAAGCACTATGAGAACAAGTGAGAGCTGATCCGCTCCAATTTCGCCGCGTTTACTGCCCTACCAAAAATGAAGAGCGAAACCGCCGAAAAATTGAATCGCATATTTAACGCTATCACAATTGCCGTGAATGCTCAGGAGAGCATTAAGAGGCCTATCGCCACCCACGGGATGGACCTTTTTAACCACCCCGTTGTCAAACTCTTCAATTTGCGAACTCCGCTTGAATGGGAGACATCCACATGCGATTCTTTCGACCGCCAGAACACGACGCCTTGATCTCGACTTCATCGCGAAGCGAATTCTCGCCTTGAACGCCGCAAAGCCGAAGGCAAACGCGAAGACGTCAAACGATCCTCCGCACTCCGCCAAATCACACTTCGCGAAGAACGGATCGGACTCCTTCAAGTGCGCCGTGTGTAAGGGAAGACACATTCTAATGCAATACTCGGAGTTCAAAGCCAAGCCCGCAAGCTAAAGGAAGTCCTTCGTCGGAACCAACAAGTTGTGCTTCAATTGCCTCGGCACTCACTTGATGGCAAAATGTCAGTCCACCAAGACGTGCATTTCATGCAAGTTACGGCATCACTTTTTGCTTCACGATGCCTATCAATCTGCTCCATCCAACGAGGCCAGCTCACTCTCAGTTATGCGTCCACCTTCGGAACGCAAGGCGATTCTTCTCGCGACCGCGGGCGTAACTATCGCCGATCATTTGGGGAGATCCCAAGCCGTCCGAGTCTTGATCGATAAGGGTTCGGAAGTGTCCCTCATCACGGAAGCCCTAGCACAGCGACTTCGACTACCAGGAACTCGTTCCTCATTGGCAATCGTCGGAATCGGAGAAGCCCGATCAGTAACCAGAGGAAGGATCTCGCTAAACCTCTCGTCCGGAGCAACGGGTGCTACCTTTCCCGTCGTTGCGTACATTCTGCCGCGTCTCTCCACGTATTCTGGGCCGATTGTGCGAAGCAAAATCACCTGGTCGCATATCTGCAGACTCTCGCTGGCGGATCCTGAATATCTTATTACGTCCCCTCACCCGAAGCCAAGGACCATACACCTCCAGTTCAAGCGAAACGGCAGGAAACTACAAGGAATTACGAAAACTGCTGGAAGAGGACATGAAAACACTTTCCAGCGAGAAACATCCCAACGCAATACCATAGGAAAATGCTGAAGCGAAGTCCAACATTTTTCTTTTAACGGGGGAGGTGTTACGTCCCCCGTGCTAAAAATTTTACCCACTGCAGATAAATACGAATAACTAATGTACCGACACTAGATCTCGACTACACTGTCTTAAGCTAAAACGTAACGTTACCAATCCTCAAGCAAGTTCACAAAAACGCCGAGATGGCCAAGACGCCACCCCCACCACCGGAAAACACCCCCACGAGTTCAACCCTTTCCATCCCTGACCTGCACAAACTAAGGGACCTCGGGTCAGTCCCAAAAATCTTCACTTCTATCTCGAGCGCCGAGCGAGCCACTTCTCTTCTAGAAGTGCTCCTCAGACCTGCGATACTATTTCCACGGCATTGCCATTCCGATCGTATTTCTATTTCCGATTTCGTTACCATTCCCGACAATTCATTGTGATTCTACTATTTCTCGATTGCGATACTACCACCGTTTATACTACTATATCCAGCGTCCGCGCCGATAGCTCTCGAACCGAAGCGATACTTGTAACACTATCATCATAAGTAAATAAAATTGTAAAATATATACATACATATATCGATGTTCATTAAATATATCCAGCCCTTTGTTCGCATCTCTTCTTAAGATTCGGAGTAAACCGTACAACATTTTCTATAACCCTGGTTTCGACCATCAGAGAGACTAGTGGTAACACGGTGCTTATTCTCAGCACGGTTATTCGCTACCTCTTAAATCCGCTGTTTGGTGCTAATACCCAGCACATTCGGCACTCCTTCCCTTGAAGGAAGTCCGGTGCGAATAATCGCACGCTGTTCCCGAAAACCGTCACTATCTCATGGTCGAACCCAGCGCAATTATATTAATATAATCTTTTCTGTAGATGCCCAAAGCAAGGAGAAGCGGACACTTATACCACGCGCGCAAATTATACTTTAATTATAAATACGACCCTGTTACCCAAGAGGATAGCGACTTGTTGGGAACAGAAAGAATAGGTTTTGACCTTGAATACGAAGCATACTTCGATCCGCGACTTGCCATAAAAGAACCTACGACCCTAAGGAAGGACATCAGGATTAAGACAATAGAGTATTTTCCGTGGCCGCGTGAACTGAAAGTAATAGATACCAGCCCGTCTCTACCACCCTTAGAATACGCAGCGGGAGACCCGAAGAGAATCCGGTATCTCCAACTCCGCGCGGAAGTATTGCACACCGCGTACGGGGCCAGCACCCCCGAACATTGGGGAACTGCGGATCAACCTATCATACTAGAATAACCTTCAATAACCTTCAATAACAAATTCTACACTCAACACGCTCAAACAGGAAGACCGGAAACAAAAGGGGACCACTCGATTCCACTTTTATTGCTCCCAGGCGCGGCAATCCTTTTTTTTATTTATTACCCCAAGACCCCCGCTACCTGACACCCGAGTTTTCCCTCGTCTAGCAAGGAACCAAAGAGATTATTTTCCAATAATATCAGTCCTACAAGCGTTCAATCTCCCTCGATCTTGTAAATTATTAACTATAAATAAATTTATAAAGCCATAATCTCATCGTCTTTACTAAATTGGACTATATCCACATGAATCCCGAAACCGTCTGCGACGAAGTACGCCGCAGGGTTCGAAGTATCCGCTGCACATACATCTCCGGATTCGCACACCGAACCCATCTAATCCCCTATTGCGCCTCTTGCTTCATAAACTCGGATAATATCATTAAGGACCCATATGCGTATTTCAACGTTCACCTTGCCATAGACAGTACCACCTATAGCGGCGTTCATTGCACGGCTTGCTCTCGTAACCTAGCAAATTTCTTTTCTTTCGATTGCGACAAGTGTACCTCGGGCTATATTAATTTTATAATAGATTTAAGGCGGCAAGGTGTAAACTATTATTCTCTACCCGACCAGATTAAGGTCTTCGTGGACGGCACGATCCCCGCCAGCTTTACTGTGCACGATTTCCCATAATCGGCAAACAATCGGTAAAGCTCTCGAGTCGGTAACCACCATCAGGCGCTAAGATAGTTCGTCTGTAACATCGCGACGATCGGTAACCAGCCGACAGGGAAAATTTTACGCGTACGTGCCCATTCGGTCCGTCCCCGCAGGTATAAATCCATCGTCCAGATACCCTAACCGTTGGATAATCCCTAGGAGTTGAGCTCCTAAAATAACGGCACTGTCCGGCACATAGTCCGAACACTCGAAAGAGCCGCGACCTCGCCGGGACGTAACAATCTAAAGCAGGATCGTAGAACTCCTGCTCGGTACCGACGTATGTTCCGTCATTCTCGAAGATGGACTCCGCAAGGGTCGTAAAGACAAATCCATCGCGCAAAAAACCGTTTTAGGATGGATACTCTCAGGAGGATGTAGGACCGCATCATCGCACGCTCCACACAGCTCTCTTCAATGCTCTTTGTATCACGAGCTGAACGAGCTAGTTCAACGATTCTGGGAGCAGGATAGGGAAACCTCCGCTCCTGTTACGCTTACGCTGAACGAAGAGAGGTGCGAGGAGATCTTTGTCCGCAGCCATAGTCGGACACCTTCTGGAGGTAAGGCTACCGTTTTCCGAATCACCGCCATCTTCCCCTGAAACTCGTAAGCCGGCCGAAAGCTTGCTGTCCGCTTGCTGTCCGCCATGGAACGTCGCTGTTCCCAGGATGCTCATTTCGGGGAGTTGTACACTGCGCGACAACGATTCGTTCCGTGGTCCCTCTCGCGAGGCAAGGGGAGCGTAGCCTGTAACCAATCAGCCATTGCCACGCTGCCAGCTGATTGGTCACTTCTACGCTCCCCTTGCCCCGCGAGAGAGGGACCACGGAACGAATCGTTGTCGCGCAGTATACCACGCCTTCATGCAGGAGTATAAAAATCTGCAACACATGGAGGCAGTAACCACATCCACAACTCCAAGGAATACTGCATTGTGCTACTTACCGCACCATGGAGTGCTGCGGGAAGTCAGCACCACGACCAAACTCCGAGTCGTTTTCAATGGCTCCCAGCGCACCAGTAGTTCACTGAACTCTCAACTGCTGGTTGATGTCAATCTTTTGCCAGTCCTCGCTGACGTACTTCTACGTTGACGCTGGCACCGCTACGTGCTAGTTACGGACATCGAAAAGATGTACTGTCAGATCCTCGTTCACCCGGAGGACCGCGATCTACAACGCATTCTCTGGCGAAACAACACCGCAAATCAAGTCCGCGAATACCTGAAGACAGTGATATACGGGCTAGCGTGCGCGCCATTCTTGGCAATACGAACCCTTCGCTAGCTCGCCAACGACGAGGGCTCTCGATACCCGCGTACTTCGCACTTCGGCGCGATACTTACGTGGACGACGTCGTGACCGGAGCAAACACCTTGTCGGAAGCCACCTCACTGCAGAGAGAACTACGCAGCCTGTGCATGACGGGCGGGTTTCAATTGTGATTGGTCAATTTCTTGAGTCTTACGCCTTAAGTCTCCTTAAAATCTCAGTGTAGATGACGCTTCAAGAGTCGTCTACAATGGCCGTAGCATAAGGTTGTAAGGCGTAAGACTCAAGAAACTGCCCAATCACAGTCAAGTATGGCCGTGTTCCGAAATTGCCGTCAGTTTATTGCCAACACTGAAAATATATAATATGCGTAACATGCACTATAGAATTTGCAGTACTGGTAACAATTTCGGAACACGGCTAATGAAGAGAATGCTCGGCTGCGATTCTTAAGGTCAATTTCTTAAGGCTTAGGGCTTAAATTATCTGTTGTAGATCGGGATTAAAGGGTCGTCCACAATGGCCGTAGCATGAAGTTATATGGCGTCAAACTCAAGAAATGGACCAATCACAGTCAAGTATTCTCTTAATATTTGACTGTGATTGGTCATTTTCTTGAGTCTTACGCCTTACAACCTTATGCTACGGCCATTGTAGACGACTCTTGAAGCGTCGTCTACACTGAGATTTTAAGGAGACTTAAGGAGTAAGACTTAAGAAATTGACCAATCACAATCGAATATTCTCCATACATTTGACTGTAATCGGTCAATTTCTTAAATCTTACGCCTGAAATTTCCTTAAAATTTCATTGTAGACGACGCTTAATGTAGCATCTATAATAAGATTTGAAGGCGTAAGTTTTAAGATATTTACCAATCACGATTTAGTATTAGGAGAATATTCGATTGTGAATGGTCAATTTCTTAAGTCTTACGCCTTAAAATCTCATTGTTGAAGACACTTAACACGTCCTCTACAATGGCAGTAGGATTAACGGATTAAAGCAGTACCTTAAGGAATTGACCAATTACATTCAAGCATTAAAAGAATACTCGACTGTGATTGGTCATTTTATTGAGTAACAGCTTTAATTCATTAATTCTACTGCCATTGTAGACGGTGCTTTAAGGTCGTCCTAAGTGGCCGTAGCATAAGGTTGTAAGGCGTAAGATTAAAGAAATTGACCAATCACAGTTAAATATTAAGAGAATACTCGACTGTGATTGGTCAGTTTCTTGAGTTTTACACCTTACAACCTTATGCTACGGCCATTGCAGACGAATCTTTAATCCCGATCTACAACAGATAATTTAAGCTTAAGTAATTGTCCAATCACAGCCGATCATTCTCTTCATAAGCCGCGTTCCGAAATTATTACCAGTGTACTGCAAATTCTATAGTGCACGTTACATATATTTTCAGTGTTGGCAGTAAACTGTCAGCAATTTCGGAACACGACCATACTTGACTGTGATTGGTCAATTTCTTGAGTCTTACGCCTTACAACCTTATGCTACGGTCATTGTAGACGACTCTTGAATCGTCTTCTACATTGAGATTTTATGGATACTTAAGAAGTAAGACTTAAGAAGTTGTCCAATCACAATCGAATATTCTGTTAATACTTGACTGTAATTGGTCAATTTCTTAAATCTTACGTCTTAAGTCTCCTTAAAATTTCATTGTAGACGATCCTTAATGTAGCGTCTATAATAAGTTTTTAAGGCGTAAAACTTAAGAAAGTGACCAATCACAGTATAGTATTAAGGGAATATTCGATTGTGTTTGGTGAATTTCTTAAGACAAACGCCTTAATATCTCATCGTAGATGACGCTTAAGGGCAATTCTACGGTGGCTGTAGCACAAGGTTGTAAGGCGAAAAACTCAAGAAATTGACCAATCACAGTCAAATATTAAGAGAATACTGTGATTGGTCAATTTCTAGAGTTTTATGACTTAAATCCTTATACTACGACCATTGCAGACGATTCTTTAATTCCGATCTACAATAGATAATTTAAGCCCTAAGCCTTAAGAAATTGACCAATCACAGTCTAGTATTAAGAGAATATATGATTGTGATTGGTCAATTTCTTAAGTCTTACGCCTTAAAATTTCATTGTAGAAGACGCTTAACACGTCGTCTACAATGGCAGTAGGATTAACGGATTAAAGCAGTAACTTAAGGAATTGACCAATCACATTCAAGCATTAAAAGAATACTCGACTGTGATTGGTCAATTTATTGAGTTACAGCTTTAATTCATTAATTTTACTGCCATTGTAGACGTTGCTTTAAGGTCGTCCTAAGTGGCCGTAGCATAAGATTGTAAGGCGTAAGATTCAAGAAATTGAACAATCACAGTCAAATATTAGGAGAATACTCGACTGTGATTGGTCAATTTCTTGAGTTTTATGCCTTACAACCTTATGCTACGGCCATGCAGACGAACCTTTAATCCCGATTTACCACAGATAATTTAAGCCCTAAGCATTAAGAAATTGTCCAATCACAGCCGAGCATGTCTTCATAAGCCGCGTTACGAAATTATTATCAGTTTACTGCAAATTCTATAGTGCACGTTACGTATATTATATATTTTCAGTGTGGCAGTAAACTGGCAGCAATTTTGGAACACGGCCATACTTGACTGTGGTTCGTCAGTTTCTTGCGTCTTACGCCTTACAACCTTATGCTACAGCCATTGTAGACGACTCTTGAAGCGTCGTCTACACTGAGATTTTAAGGATACTTAAGGCGTAAGACTTAAGATTTTTACAATTGTCATGCGCACGATCTTTTTCGATCAGCTGATTGTCAATCATTGTGACGTATGGGCGCGCATGCCGGTATGTTCCTTAGATTTCGCCGACGGTTGACAATGTTATTGTCAACGAGCATGATAAGCGTTTCTTAGGCGTTGAAAAAATAAGAGATAATTCGACCGATTGAGTTTTTGTGGTAAATAGATATTTCGAGAAGTTTCTCGACGCCCGATAATTTTGAATTCTCGGGTTTTAATATAGAAAAATGTGGATTTTGGCTATGCGATTTTTAACAATGATTATGAAATTTGAACAGTAATATATACGATTTTAGGATCCCCTTAACAAGTGATCTAATGTAGGAGTATAACATCGCTTAATTTGTTGTTCGATCATTAAAAAAAAAACGTTGTTCAACGTCCTGCTCTTCCTGTAATAAACAATCGTAAAGGTTCAACAATTTGACCTTGAATATCTTGTTTAATATGATTAGTAATTGTATTAAATAAATAAATTATTTTATATTCATATTTCTAACATTTTGCACGAATTCTTCTGCAGAAATAACGCGATCTGCTTCATTGGATCGTGTAAATCCAAGTCGGTATAATTATTATATTTATCCATTATATAATGTACACGATCTTCTTTTTCTGCCATAGACTGCGTATTTGTGTTGTCATCATCAAATGCAATAATTTGAGCTATAACTTCTTGTAATTCTCATTCTATAAATTGGAATTGCTCAATATTTTACCCCTTACGTAGAGGTTTTAATATAGATTACATAGAAGTTTTAATTGATGACGCTTTGCATTAAATGCTTGTTCTGCCGATTCATATCCCTGAAGTAATTCTTTTTCATTTCTGAAATGAACATGAACTACTAAATAACTATAAAAGTATGTAATGTTTCGTGACTATTAATTTGAGTATAATATTGTGTTTTTAACACTGCAGGCCGTGTACGTTGTTTCATTCTCGTACCATCTTGTGAACGGATATACATAGTTGGAATTATATCATTTTCTTCATTATAAACTTCTACATCTCCATCTTCTTCATAATTATTCAATCGTGATATATATTCATACGTAACAACACATTCAGCTAAACTGAGATCGTCCAAATTTTCCGGACGTGAACAATAGCGATTAAATATATTTGCATATAAGTTATTAATGTAGCCATCGCTGTTAAAAATAATATCGAGTAGAGATAGCACTGCCCTCCCTCGTGAATTGACTGACACTAACGGGGCGCGAGTACGAGTTCATTCGGGGCCCTTTGTTCCTTTGTCTTCTTGTCGCGAATATCAGACAAAGATTTCAAGCAATTAGAAATCCTGAGAAAAAACCGTGTAACAGTACCGTGCGATAAAGTACTTCTAATATAATTATCGGTGTGTATCTTATTCTCAAGATAGTCTTATATGTATATGTTACATTAAGTGGCGATCGTGACAGAACTGGAAAAGCATTTGTGACATATTCTTGAGAGAAATAAAAGGTGACACGATGGATAAGATGAAAAGATCCCGTATTATTACACGTGCGGCATTTACCCACAATCTAGGCTCATTGAATACTGAGTTACTGGTAAGTGGAAGTCCGAACATTGCGAAATTACAAGTATATTTCGAGATAGTAAAGAAGAAAGCGGACCAGCTCGAGGAAACTGATCGCAAGATTCTTGAGGTTATGATCGACAACGATTATAGCGAAGAAGACCTCATGCAAGAATCTGATGCTGCGGATGAATACAGAATGAAATATCAGCGAGCGAAAATTGCAATAAGTAATGCGACTAATCCGATTCAAGCAATGTTTTTTTCACAGGACGCGGGACAAGTAGCACATGTTCCTAGTGATAATGCGCGTACGTTCATACTGCCAAAAATACAATTGCCAAAATTTAGTGGAGATCTCAAAGAGTGGTTGCAATTTAGGAACTTGTTCAAACACATTCATGAGGATCCGGATATAACCAAAGAAGATAAATTTCAGTACCTGATACAAGCAATGGTGAAAGATTCCAGGGCGAGCATATTAATCAACAGTTTTCCGCCGAAAAACGGCGAATTACGATAAGGCCAGCCTGAAATCACGTTTTTATAAAGAGGATCTACTTGTCGAGGTATACGTCCGAGAGATGCTCAAGTTAGTGTTAACTCAGTCAATAAAAACAAGTGGTCATGTTCTCTTATCGAGCATTTATGATAAACTCGAGATACATTTACGAGCTTTAGAGTCGCTAGGAGTCACAACAGATATGTGTGCTGCGATCCTTTGGTTGAATTGTCGTTACCAGAAAATCTCTTACATGTATGGCAGAGAAATACGAAAGCGATTAATTCTTCTACATCGAAGCAATGCCTAGATGAACTAATGTCATTTTTGCAGACGTTAGTAATGAGCGAAGAAAGAATCGCTATGGCAATAAGTGGTTTTGGATTAAACATTGAGTCTACAACTAATCAGGATAAATTCAAGAAGAAAGGGAAGAATGAACAGAAAGATATTGCTACTGCTGCGATTCTTCTCGCAACCAAACAAGACAAGACACTCTTGTATATTTTGTGACCTAGATCATGAAAGTGCATTGTTCGAAAAAGCTAAAAAGATGTCCTATGAAGATAGATGCAAAATCGTTAAAATTAAAAATGCTTGTTTTTATTGTGCAAAGACGAGACATAGTCATAAATATTGCAGATATAAAGGTAAATGCGCATGGTGCGGTAAGAGGCATGTTTTGCTTTTGTATTGTAATACAAATGCATCAAATGCTTCTGTAAAAGCTAATCAAGAAGAAGAACTCTCCAAGATAAAAGAACAATCTACGCTTGCCAATTTTTCACTTACCAGTGAAGTATTTTTACAGACGCTTTGTGTGAAATTGTTTAATCAAGGTAAGGAACAAATAGTCAGAGCTATTTTTGATAACGGTTCACATAGATCATATATTCTTGACTATTATGCTGAGAAAATGGGATTTGAGGTCATTGGCAAATAGCATATGGTACATATGTTATTTGGAGATTCTTAAAGTCCATTACTAGAATACCGAGTTAGCATAAGCAACATCGACGGATCTTATTCTTATATCCTTGTAGCATTAAGTCAGAGAAAAATATGCGAGAAAATTCCTTCTATAAGCCGAGACTACAGGAAGTACAACTAGAAGGAATACAACTCACCGATGTCGACACAAAAGATGAACCTATCGTTGTGTTAATTCACGCGGATATCGCTGGAAAGTTATTAACAGGCAAACGAAAAGAGCTTAAATGTGGAGTCGTAGCACTAGATACGTTACTCGGATGGACTTTAATTGGAAATGTGGACAACTCACTGCAGCAAAAGGAAGACGCAACACTCATGGTTGTATCTATGTTTACATGTCAGGAAAACATTGTCGACTTGTGGAAGCTGGGTATTATGGATCCTAGCTTGAAAAAGACAGATGATGCACACCAAGCAAAAGTTAAAGAGAATTTTCAGCATACCATTAAGATGAATGAAGAAGGTCGATATGAAATATTTCTTTCTTGGAAGGATAGTGGTATTACTTACCACTGGTAGAAAATAAAGGATCGGCTATAAAACGACTTAAGTCTACTACTAAAAGAATTAAGGCTTAAAATCTTTATGATACGTACCAACAAATTTTTGAAGAATAGTTGTCCAAAGGCATTATTGAAAAGGTTCCGGAGGATGAAGTAAACTACAATGCCTACTATCTACCTCATAGAAGTGTGATCAAAGAAAATAGTACTACGAAAAGACCTGTATTTGACGCATCCACTTCTTGGAAAACTCCACCGTCACTGAATCATTATCTCGAAACAGGTCCTAATTTGATTGAACAAATTCCGAGAATTCTACTACGTTTTAGACGACGAAAGATAGGAATAACTGCAGACATTTGGAGTGCTTTTTGCAAATAAGTGTTTCACCTGACTGACGATAGAGACGTATTGCGGTTTCTTTAGTGGAAGAAGACTCGTCCAGAAGAAATAGAAGTATACAGACATGGGCGAGTAATTTTTGGAGTCTCCAGCAGCCCTTTCTTCTTAGGAGCAATGATCGAATATCATTTAGACAGAGCACTACAACAAGAACAAACGGAGGCAGGAATAGAAGTCATTTAACAATTAAAGAGGTCTTTCTACGTAGATAATTGCGTAATCTGTGTTAATAAGCACAGCGAGACCGTAGCATTTAAAGTTACTGCAAGACAAATTATGGCAGAAAGCAAATTTGATTTGCGAGGCTGGGAATACACGGCTCAAGAAGAAACATATAAATTGACTTTCGTACTCGGATTGCTTTGAGATAAAGAACAGGATACTTTAAGGTTGACACCTACATTGTGGGAATTTTACACTACGTCACAGATTACAAAGAGAAATACTATCTGCTGCTCAAAAAGTATTTGATCCCACTAGTTTGTCTCCTCCGATATCCTTAAAATCTAAGCTGTTGTTACAGAAGCTTTGATCATGCAAAATCAGTTAGGACGAAGAAATACCTGAAAATATTAGAGCTGATTTCGATAATTGATTGCAGCAGCTTCATTAGTTAAAGGAACTACATATTCCGCGACACGCTTTTCGTCAATGTAAATTGTCTTTTCATGTGTTCGTAGATGCTAGTTAAGATGCATATGCAGTTGCCGTTTTTGCGAGGACAAAAACTCGAGAGAACATATATATTATGACGTTGCCATCTTGTCGCGCGTCCATCCGCCCCGGCAACTTTGACGGGGCGCGGGCCGAGCGGCCGCGCCAGAAGCCAGATTGCGAGAACAATATCGAACTCCCCGGAGAGACGAGCGGTTTTATTGTATTTTGCGCCTTTATTAACTTTTTGTATTTTTTTGTATTAATGAAATGTCGGGCAATCCGCCGGAGAACATCCGGAAGGCGAAGGTAACGTCGAGGGATTTCATGAAACGGCCTGCGACACGGCGCTCCCCGCCGGCGAGCGGAGGAGGAAATAGCGCCCGAATAATCGAGCTCCGGGACGCCACGGGTAAACATCGCCCCTCGTCGTATAAAGGAGAACGAAGGCCCGATCGGCATTACCTTCCAGAGGTGGAAGACGTTAGATGGGCCTCCACCGGATCATGAAAACCGGGGCCCACGACAGCAGAATTTGAATATTCAAGACCGTTTCGCGCAGGGCGCAGGAATACCTCGCGTATCGCGAGGCGCAAGGATATCGCGCCTGTCGCGGCGCGATTTACCGCAGAACTGCGCACTTCTGCACGTAGTCATTGACGCATCTTCCGATCCAGGGACTCACTCTGGTGCGGGCGCTCGACGCAATCAGTTGAAAAGTCGTAATAGTTGTCGCATTGTGCTGGTCGTTGTCGTTGGCGAAATCAAGGAGAGAACGGCTCCTCCCTGCTCGAGGACACATATCGGTGAGGTTGCCTATCTTTTGTAAGCCACGTACGCGATTCGGTCCGCCGACCGGCCGTTCTGTCGCCGTCCCCATTTCCGTGTTTTGCTGCCGCTCGGGCCTTGTGCCGAGCTGTCGATTTTTCGTGGATTTCTGGCGACCGGAGACAAGCGATCGAGATATCGCGGACAGTCGTAACGTAGGCATTAATTGATAGGGTATCGTTCGTCTCTCTCCGGGTTTCGGGATGTTAAACACGCGTAGCTATCGCCGAACATCGACCGCGTGCGCTAAAAATCGCGAAAAGCGTGTATGCCGCCCGTGTTGTCGTGTCGTTGTCATTGCCGCGTGAAACATCCTCGCAGACGATCCACGGGCGATTTTCGTGTCTAATTGCGTTTGTGTAATCGATTATTAAGTGTGCGTCTAGTATTATAAGTGTGAGAGTATTATAAGTATTTGCGTCTTTGTCGCGCTCATTTTGTCAACGAGTAGCGCGTATTTTGTAATCTTTATCGTTTGTCGAATGTGTTGCGGTGCGAGATAATCGCCGAAAAATTCAACTGTTATCGAAATTTGAGCTGGTTGCGCTGAGAAAAGAGGTGAAACGCAGGGAGAGAAAAATCTCCGGCCCCTGTCAGCTATCGAATATCGACCGTATCGCTCGCCGGTCGCAGACGGCACCCACTTTTCCCCTTGAGAGACATCTCACGATAGGAGCACCTACCGCTCGGCACCCTCCTCCCACGGGATCACCCGTATGTCAAGGACAGGGAGCAATCCTCCCCCTACAGTGCCTTGCCACCAAGCGATTGAAGTCAGGGCCGCCAACCCCTATGCGCATCAGGCCAGAGTGCCCGGAGGGAGCGCAACCCTCCTTCCCATTTCCCGCCGGCCAGCGCCAACGAGAGACGAGGGAGTGCAATAGTGTGCTCTTAGACCCATCCTCCAACGAGAAGGGGAATTTTCCCACTACGACAAGGTGGCGCACCGTCGAGAGAGATGGACGGACATACATACGAATACGTACATTCTCTCTCTCTCTCTCTCATTCGCTCACTTACCCGGTTTTTTTTACGAGAGGGGAAAATGCATTTTATGTATACTCACCGCTCGGTCAGGTGAGTTATGTGGGAATCGAGTACCAAGTCAACTCCGTACTCCTTACCCACTAAAAACTAATTATCAACTCCGTACTCCCTACCCACTAAAAACCCCTCTCGTTTTATGAATTTCCTCTGGGACACTATCTGACTTCCCAAGATCTGTTTTGACACAACGCCAAAGAATAATTATTGTTACCTTGTTCGATGACTTCTGCTAATTATTGCTGTAGTTTCTTGAGAAATAAATATTCCGATAGATTGCACTTTCACTCAAATTTAACGTAGATATCACACGTTACAAAAGAGACATCCACACTAAATAATTAATCGAAAGTTTTTCTTTTTATAAACTGTACTCTTTTGTAAACTTCAACGTAACCACATTTATTCACTCACTCAATAAAACGAGAATTTACTAAACTATCTCTATCACTATTACTGCCAAATAATCACCGTTAGCAATTAAAAATCCCTCGATGAAAGAAATACACGCGATGACGCAACAACGTGATAACGTGACGATATTTATTCGGCGGTAGCAAACAGCTGTAATTATGTTAGAATACAGTAGGTTAAGGTACTAACAGCGCTGTCGAACGTAATCATGCGTTTGACTGAAGAACGCGACCAACATATAATATTAAACATTTAACGCGCGTATAATATTATTATTATGATACGATATACATATCATATATTTAAAATTAATTAAAATAAATAAATGTTTTTGAAATATTAAATATTTTACTACTAATATTAAATATTAATGTTAAATATTTTGCTATTATTATTATATTAAATAAATAAATATTTAATATTAATAATAATAGTAAAATATTTAATATTAATAGTAAAATATAATAATAAATAATAAAATATTCAATTTATATATACACATAAATATGTTAAAATTATTTTGTGCACTATAATAAAACTATAATAATCAAAAATTTTAAAAATAAAATATTTTATGCGGAAAGCTATCTTGTTTGTGGCGAAGGCGTACGTTGTATGCTGCGCAGTACACTCTACAGAGCACATTACGCAGCACACGTGTGCGTTCGCATTTGTGTGCATATGCTGCCGAGTTCCATTTCTGGCATTATTGCGTAGTACATGGTGCGACGTGTAACGTGCAACATGAGACGCAAGTCGGGCTGGAGCAGTAAGCAAACATATAAATATATATTCTTTATTATATGTTGTATTTATTTGCAAATTATTATAGGATGGAGGATTGCACCATAATGGGCCCGACGGCTACGACAGCGACGCCGCCGACGCGACGGCGACGACAGCCGCGACGGCGGTAACAGCCGCGATCACTGAACTATAGTTATACTAGAATGAACGCACCCATTGTTAACACTGGTTTGGGAGAGAACCGAGAGAGAGGATACTAAACCTATTGCTCTTTCTTTCTAATGTACTTTCTGCGCATGCTCAGTTCCCCTTGATACAATCTAGTTAAAAAATTAATACATCAGTTGGCTTTCTGACTATTTTTCTACTTTAGATTTATACATATAGTTGATTTAAAAAAATTATAACTGTGTGTGTGTGTATATAAATACATGTATAAAAATTTGTAACAAAAAAACTTAGAAATCTGCTAAGGAGCATCAGAGTTAAATTATTAATCAATTTTTTGATGAGACTGTATAGCAGTTATCTCTCTCGACGACGCGACAGTCGCTGCTTGCGCTTATTCCAGTATAACTGTAGTTCAGTGGTCGCGACGACGACGACGATCGTGACGACGACGACGGTCGCGACGACGACGATGGCCGCGACAGCCGCGACGACGACGATGGCCGACGATCATGACAGCTATAACGGCCCCGACGGCGACCGAGCCGATTGTATTAATAGTAAGTATAAAATTGAATAAATTTTACGTTTATTTAATTATATTAAATTAAATTTTGTTTATTTTACTCATTAATTTGACGGCCACTTTACGCATGTGATAGCGGTCGATATTTATATTTATCGGTTAGTATTTATATTTATAAATATTTGAAGAATGTTTTACTTTTACGTAATGCATGTTTTGCGAAAGTATGTTATTTTGATGTATATTTATTTTCTGTTACAGACGGAGTCTTTAAATCAAATAATTCAAGCGGCAATTAACGCTGGGGTATAGCGAGGGAGTGGTCATCGGGGCAGAGGTCGAGGAAGGGTACGAGGAAGAGACAGAGGCAGAGGCGGAGGTCGGGGAAAGGAGGAAAAGGAGGTGCAGGAAAAGGTGGAAGAGGCGGGATACAAATATATTACAATTTACAATATTATAAAATGTATTAATATATATCCCACAATAAATATAATATACATAATATAGAGTTTATCTTTATTAATTATTTATTAATTATTAATTATTATTATAAATTAATAATTCTATTAATTACGCGAAGCGCAACGCGTTAAAAGCACGATAGATGATAGGCGATAATTGTAAATTTTGTGATAAAATCGCTCATGTCTACCGTACGTAAGTATTTATCATTAGTGAGACAAAGTTAAGACGATCGATTGTTGATTCTTGTCTGACTTATTTCACTTGAATCTCATTTTTGGTTTGGATAGTAGTACAGCTGACTAGTTCGGATACGAACCATATCATAGATATGAACCATGTGCTACGTCTGTTACCGAGCGTAGTAGTAACGATGTAGTTTATGTCCACTTTCTTAGGGCATCAGGACATACCTCCGCTGAAGCGGGATGGCCGCTCTCAGGTTTCTCTCTGGTAGGGAGTACTGAGTTGGTAATTCGACTTGGTACTCGAGTCCCACATAACTCATCGGATCGCCCAGTGAGTATGCATAAAATACATTTTCCTGTCTTGTAAAAAAAAACAAAGAAGAATAATAATAATTAAAGTGAAAATATATAATAATAAAAAGTAAATAATAATTTAAGTAAGAATAATTATAACTTCAAGTGTGTAAGCAAATAAGAGAGAGAGTGAGGGGGAGGGAGAGAGAGAGAAAGATAGTGAGGGGGAGGGAGAAAGAGAGAGAAAGAATGAAAATTATGTGTTCGCATGTTTGTGTATGTGGCGACCAGCTGATTGCAGCGAGGGCCCCGCGTCTGACGGTGAATCGCGCCACCCTTGCCTGCCTGTTGTATCCGACCATAAGTTAATTACTACCTTTAATAATTCAAAAATTAAGCGTCGGACGAAATTTTGCCAAAGGAAAAATCGTCTTAGAATTGACTCAAGAATATGTCATTTCACGAACAATATCGTTATTTTAAATCACCCTGTGTATATTTGTATATATTGTGACGTTGCCGTCACGACGGACGTCCACCCGCCAAAAAGACTGCATGACGCGAGCCGAGCGGCCGCGCCGGTCGAGAAATCGAGAGTCCCGCCGGGATTTTCAGAGAGGCGAGCGCGTTCGTTTATAAACAAAAGCTTTATTCTTAATCCTATTTGTCTAAATTGTATGATTTCGGGAGCAATAAATCATCGCCGGCGATACCGAAGAACAATCTGGAAGCCCATAAGAAAAGCGGCCTTGCCGAATCATCACCGATCAAAACATCGGCCGTGGAAAACAAGGATCGGCGATACTCGAGCAGCCTCGCACAATTTCGGTCCATCGGCCATCCCAGGGCCGGCCAGCAATGACGGGCGCCGAAAGCACCCCGCAAAGGGGCTAAACCTTCTCGGAAAAATCCGGAAAAGTCGCTGCCCTCCGCTGGAGAGGGACGAAGGTCGCAAAGATCGGCCCTGACGGGAGAATTCCCGACCACCTGGCGCTAAAAAACGCGCCGGAACAGCGAATCGTCGGAGGCGCGGGACCGCGGGCGCACGATGCGCCCTTGCGCCACGCTCGAAAATCCGAGCGCGCGGGAACGGGCCTATCACCCCTCTCGATGGGTTGCGGGGCGATTAGTTAAGGATAAATACAGCGATTCCGAGAGAATGAGAAGACTTGTTCTACGATAATTTCGGCAACAGTTAGAGAGAGTATCGCGGACGTTCGGCACAAAAGAAGACGAATTGGCGGGAACCAGAGCGAAGAGTTCAACGGTGAGGTTACCCGGCTGTCTTTTGTTTTATTACGAAAATTTGTACGCCGTCCACCGATACGGCTCGCGGGTCGACCCCTCTGGCCGGTCGCGATTAGTGTTTCGTTTGCGTAAATTTCGCGGTAGTGAAAAGAATTCGAGTGCGACCGTAGTCCAGGGGCGACAGTGATCCATCGATCGGTCTCACCCGATATACTCGTTCGCCTCTCCGTTATCCGTGTGCCGCGCGTTAGTACCGAATTTTTAACTCGAGGCTATCGCCGGTCGGAGTGGAGCGACTCCGACCGATTGTAAGTGCTGTCGACCGCCACCCCAGGGGAAAAGTTCCGCGACAGCTTGAGCTGCCAATTGGTGAGTACCTTGGAAATTGTGACAGCGGACCGGAAGTTATACGACTTAAGGGGGCCTCGATTCTCGGCCATCTCTCTCTACGTGCGTTCTCTTTTTCTTGCGACTCGCAGTCCGCTGACCACGGACGTGCGAACAATCGGCTGTCGGAGGCGTAAGCTGTCGACACCCGCCGTGCCGTGTGTGCACCGGCGGGAACGACTTATCGTTGCGTTACGCGAATTCCGCGTTCCGATTGACTAGATATTGCCGTTCTTTCGGTAGGTTACCTCGTCTTGGCGTTATTTCTGTTACGGCAATTAAATAATATAAAATATTAACTGTCATTTCCGTTTCGATAATTTTAAGATCTCGTATTTCGTTCTGTTTTTCATACTCGTAATAGCGCGCCCTTCGTTCCGGTTTCTCCCGTAATTGCAAGAGCTCGCGCACTTCTTACGGTTCTCAGTAATTGTAATATTCGGTGCGCTTATCGCTATTCTCCGTAATAATAGAGTTTCGCGCATTCGAGTCGGTTGACCGTAATTATAAAGCCTGGCGCATTTGACTCTGTTTACCATTATTATACAGTCTTAGCTTTCTTTTCGATTAGTTATATCAAGCGAACGTTTGCTGTGAATCACGTCTCATTATTCCTGTTATTTTTGATTGTATTTTATATTTCATTTGCTTGTCTTTAATCGAAGTATTGTGAACCTCGTTTCAATCTGATTTGTCCTTCGATTGGACTTTTATATTTTTCTCTTATTTATTATTCTTCTATTAATAAATCTGTTATATTGCCTTGTTAAATTCGCGTAATTTATTTGAATGTTAGTCCCCTGTGGTCATCGATATCCGTTTCAGTGTCTCTCGCGCATCGAATTAATGAAATCTCCGCATAATTAATTGGCTCGCTCGAAGAACCCCTCCCCTCTACCGTTAGGCGAGCTAGTCGGCCCGTGGCGAAGGAGGCTATCATCTTTTGCGCTATTTAAAAAAATTTCGTAGAAAACTAATGCGTGAAAGACCGCATCTGGCGCCCAACCTATCGAGATATCGAACTGCCTCCGCTCCGCCGCGGCCTGCGCGAGCACCCTTCATCCTTGTTCCTCCGAGCGCGGAAATCCTATATTCATCCTGTGTTTGACAGCGTTCTATCCGACCAAAATTAGAACAAAGAAGGAGAAAATATATATATATATATATATATAAATATATATATATATATATAAATATATATATATATATATATAAATATATATATATATATATATATATATATTGCGACAACGGAGGATAGTGAGAAAGGAAAAAATTTCTCCTAGATCTAAGGATCTAGGGATCTATGGATCCCCGGACGTGACAATATACATATACAGGGTCTACCAAAAGTGTGGAAACCCCTAAATATCTCGGAAAATATACGTTTTACAGAAAAGTGTTTCCAACAAAAGTTGTAGGGTTTAAGAAGATCTATATACTGATTCTATCAGTTTGACCTTGGATGGCGTCGTCAAGGTCAGGTCAAGGTCACATTGACTTTTTTAAATGACACCCCCTACATTTGATTGCATATTCTTATAGCTTAATTCAAGAGCTTTCCAAAACACTATAATAATGTTCATTTTTATTAAGTACTTTGCGAGTTATGAGGGTTGAATGATAGAGTAGCGCCGGTATTAACATTATCCAAGGTGTACTACATGGAGGTTACTCGCTCGGATTTGCATCTGTTGTGTGTGTGATCCAGCTAACTAAGGCAAGATCGGTCGTGGATCCAGTCAGCAAAAGCAAAGACCCAACCAAATTACAATCGAGCATTTAAAGACCTGGAAAGCAATCGACATAGTAAACAGTAAATAAATTTGTGGATGCTCATTTATCATAATAATTGTTCGAAATGTGTGCGTGTGCGTGCGTGCGGTGCGTGTATACAGAGATCAGGTTAGGTTGCACCAAACGATTGCAAATGTGTTTCAATGTGTTAAAGTAAATGCTGAAAGTGGCTGCCATTTACTTCCTGACAATATGCTAATCTTTGGTAGAATGTAGAAATGACTTTACGATTCGTTTCAAAAGGTATCAAAGCCATTTCATCCCTTATTCGCTGTATCAATTCGTGAATGGTTTTAGGTTTTGTTCTGTAAACCTTACTCTTCAGATATCCCCATAGATAATAATCAAGAGGAGTTAGATCTGGTGACCGAGGTGGCCAATCCTCTCCTCCCTCATTTCCGTTCCTTCTTCCTATCCACCGTAGCGGAAAAGTCTCATTTAAAATACGACGTGGTCCTGCACCAAAATGAGCAGGAGCTCCATCATGCTGAAACCATATTTCTTGGAAATTATTTGGAAAAGTATTCTGTATGGCTGGAATTATTTGATCAACAAGTAATCTCTCATACCTTTGAGCGTTCAAATATTCTTCAAAAAAAAACGGCCCTATTAAATAGCCATCTATTATTCCGCACCATACATTTATTTTTTGTGGATGTTGTGTGTGAGTTTCCCGCACCCAATTCGGATTCTCATCTGACCAGAAACGAAAATTTTGATTATTAACTTCTCCCGTTAAGGTAAAAGTTGCCTCGTCTGTGAAAACAATTTGATAAGGGAAGATGGGCCGGACATCTATTAGTGCCATCATTCTTTCACAGAAATGTATACGACGCTCCTCATCTCCGTTTTGCAATTCTTGAACGTATTGCAATTTATATGGATGGAACTTGTTCTTCTTTAAAATTCTCCAAACCGACATGGGAGCAATATCGTGAGTTTGAGCGACTCTCTGAACACTAGAATTGGGATCTTCAATAAATGTCTGCAGAACATCAAGTTGTTTTTCTTCGTTGGTTGCAGACAATGGTCTTCCTGACTTAGAGCGATTTCTTACGCTACCAGTTTGTCTAAAACGTTCTATTGTTTTTAACACAGTGGACTTATTAATTCGACGGTTCGGATACGTGTCATTAAATAATCGAACGACATCAGAGAACGATCTTTCGTTATCACCCCATCCACGCATCATGAGGATAGTGATTCTTTCACGTTCCGACAAGTCGCCAGCCATTTTTAAAACGTTTAATTTTAATTAATCGTACGTTGTATTTGGACGATAACAATTAATTTCTGCTTGCTCAAAGCTGAAGTTAGAAGGTGCTCGTTCTTTGATAGCTTTATACATTCTTAGTTGAATTTTAAATGCGAGTTAGACTGCATGTAGTGCGTCACATAGCGGTAAATGAAGGAACTAACGAGACGTTTCATACACGTTTTATGGAGCAATTTTTTGGCAATTTGACTTCAGCGAAATATGAGGATATGTTGAGGAATCGATCTTGCCTTAGTTAGCTGGATCACACACACAACAGATGCAAATCCGAGCGAGTAACCTCCATGTAGTACACCTTGGATAATGTTAATACCGGCGCTACACTATCATTCAACCCTCATAACTTGCAAAGTACTTAATAAAAATGAACATTATTATAGTGTTTTGGAAAGCTCTTGAATTAAGCTATAAGAATATGCAATCAAATGTAGGGGGTGTCATTTAAAAAAGTCAATGTGACCTTGACCTGACCTTGACGACGCCATCCAAGGTCAAACTGATAGAATCAGTATATAGATCTTCTTAAACCCTACAACTTTTGTTGGAAACACTTTTCTGTAAAACGTATATTTTCCGAGATATTTAGGAGTTTCCACACTTTTGGTAGACCCTGTATATGTATACATATATATGTATATTATCACGTCCGGGGATCCATAGATCCCTAGATCCTTAGATCTAGGAGAAATTTTTTCCTTTCTCACTATCCTCCATCCAATAAGCTACAAGCACAAACTAACATGAAACTAAGAGAGACACACTTATGTCACCTATAATAAAATACTAATCTGAGAGAGAGATATACAGGGTTGGGCAAAAGTCCGGAAACGGTCAAATATCTCGAAAAGGATCAACTATAGCGAAAAATTGTAAATAGCAAAGTTGTAGGGCTTAAAAAAATGTACCTAATGATGACTAAAAATTTTACTTTGAGTGGAGGACGAAGATCATATAAAAGTCAAATTGAATTTTTTAAATGGAACTGCCTACTTTTTATTGCATATTCTTGTAGCTTATCTCGAGAGCTTTCCAAAACACTATAATTAAGTACCTTTTTATTAAGTACTTTTTGAGTTATAAGGCTTGAAATAATTTCTTAATTTTACATAAACCAATATATCTAGTAAACCATTCATTTTTCGATTATCTTACCTTGATACTTTTATGTACAAAATAATGAGAGGAATCAATTGGTGTAAAAAAATATACAGTTGTTTTTAAGAAAAAATATGGAATTGTTAATTGCAAATTACATATTTTTTCTTAGAAACAACTATGTGTTTTCTTTACACCAATTGATTCCTCTCATTATTTTGTACATAAAAGTATCAAGGTAAGATAATCGAAAAATGAATGGTTTACTAGATATTTTATGGTTTATGTAAAATTAAGAAATTATTTCAAGCCTTATAACTCAAAAAGTACTTAATAAAAAGGTACTTAATTATAGTGTTTTGGAAAGCTCTCGAGATAAGCTACAAGAATATGCAATAAAAAGTAGGCAGTTCCATTTAAAAAATTCAATTTGACTTTTATATGATCTTCGTCCTCCACTCAAAGTAAAATTTTTAGTCATCATTAGGTACATTTTTTTAAGCTCTACAACTTTGCTATTTACAATTTTTCGCTATAGTTGATCCTTTTCGAGATATTTGACCGTTTCCAGACTTTTGCCCAACCCTGTATATACATGTATATGAATCATCTATACGAGCGAGATAGACTTATGTGTAATACTTAGGAAAGACAAAGACCGATATAAGGAAGTCCTTTTAAATATAATTCTTTTATATAAATATATTGTAAAACATGTCCATAAGATTAGAGAGAATCTATTTATGTAAAAATCATGATAAATGACCAATATTTTAAATAATCAAATAGTTATTGTAATTCTTTGAAAAGGGTCATTTATCGTAATTTATTATAATGTATGTAAGACACAACCTTGCAAGCAATGCATTCAGAGAATCAACTAATATTCCTAGAAAAACTTTCTCTTAAGGACCACCCAAGAAGTTCGCAAAAATCCGTTTCATAGCTAAAGAATTTGTTCTTAAAACTCCATCATAAATTACCCCTACTATTCAATTTTAAAAGAGTATAAAAACTCTTCCAACAACGGAAGAAGAGCTCAGTTCAACCTCATTCTTGCTCAGTTTTAGATCAGTCAGTCAGTCAGTTCAGATTCACTCTGGACTTAAACTCACTCAGATTCTTATTCGTACTGTAAACTGCTAGAGTAATTCAAGTCAGAATAAAGAGTTTAAATTTTAAACAAAAGTATATTTCTTTAATCATCATCAGTAAAGAGAACTCAATTCAAAGCAGTTAATTATCCTGAGGTTTTACCCCCTTAACCGCAAGAAAAAGAACCCACAACTAAGACGTTCTGTCGAACTCGGAAAACTGTTGGAAAAGCCTGCCTCACGGAACCAACTGATCGACGTTACCAGAACGTCACAACAAAAATTTGGTGGCAGCGGTGGGATTTCTAAAATACGCCGATTCCTTCGAATAAACCGGACTGAGGCCTGGATCCTGTTTGCATTTCAAGAGAAGAGGAATACCTTGTTCAGAAGGAACACGACAGCGGGAATAAGGAATCAATTCTTCATGGATTTGCGTATTCTCATACTTTTCTTCACTGCGTGCTATATGTAAGTGCTACGAGTATCATATTTCGATTTCCTTCGTGCGGTATTTATTAAGAATATTCTATAAATATGTCTCATACTGGGGAAATAGATGCGTTGACTAGACAAATAGGAAACATGAGCGTAGTTAACGATACAAGCACCAATCATAGACCTAGTAATACTATACCATATGTAAGCTTGCGCGACGCAGCCGAGACAATTCTCCCATTCGATGGAAAAAATATGCCAGTATCACAATTCGCTAACAGCTGCTTACATGCAAAGAATATGGTCTCTCCCGGAGCAGAATATGATCTGGTACAAATGATTAAAAACAAATTAGTAGGACCTGCTTTAAGAATGGCTTTAAGTGGAGAATATAACGATATAGAATCTTTGTTAGCTGTCATAAAAACCAGATTTGCACCTGTTTATTCTTCATCACAATTACATGGAGAATTTTTTAAAGTAACACAGCATGCAGATGAATCTGTGGTGAATTATGGCAGCCGTGTATCAATGCTATTGCAACAATTGAAATCTTGTTATCAAACCGAAAACCCGAACCAAGCGATCCAATTTACTAATTCTGCAGAAGCTAATACCATCAAAAATTTCTTAACAGGATTAAAAACTGACATATATACTAGACTTTATCCGCGTGATCCTGTCAGTCTAAATCATGCTATTGAAACTGCCATAAAGGCTGAAGCTGAATATAATGAACATGCACAAAGAATGAAAATTACTGAGGGACTTATGTAATCAATACGCTGCTATAATTGTTTAGGATATGGACATAATGCTTATTCATGTAGCACCATTAATCCACTGGCTCAAATAATTCATGTCCAATGGCAACCTAAAGTTTGTACATTATGTAAAAATACAGGACATACACGTGCAGAATGCAGAACCCCTCAATCAAGAGGCTTAAATTATCGAAACATTCCAATAAACAATATGAATCGAAATATGAATTATAATCAAATAAATCGACAAAATCATACAACTTCCAGAAATTTAAATTTAGTATGCCGTTATTGTAAAATACCAGGACATAGCATTGAACAGTGCAGGAAAAGACAATATAATAACGATCCACGAAATCAACTAACTCGATCCAACAATCAAGAAATTCGAATTAGAGAAAGTCAGGGAAACAGGGAGCGGATGCAGCGAAATGGCGCAACGCTGAACGAACGCCCGCGAGTGCGCCTAGTGACTCCCGAACAAACTCACGAAGAAGCGCAAGAATAAACCTCGCGTGTAACAAAATCGGTAAACCACCTTCCGTCATTTTACCCAGCAAAGATTTGATAGAGGAACATACTAATTTTATGATAGATACTGGTTCTGACATAAACTTGATAAAGAAGAATTCTCTTCATGAGAAGATGCTTATTGATAATAAAGTCGTATTTGAATTAAGCGGAATAACAAAAGGTCGAACTCGCACGTTAGGCGTAGTTAAAATACGTATTTTCGGCACCGACACGTTATTTCATGTAGTTCCAGACGACTTTCCGATTCAACAGAACGGAATCCTGGGCACAGAATTCTTCAAAAATCAACGAGCAACTATCGACTACCCGAGGGTCAGTTTAGTTGTAAACGGAATTCCATACTATTTTCACAGTGATGAAACTGTCATGATCCCAGCACGAACACGGAAACAAATCTTCATACGAGTAGCTAATCCTGAAATAAAAAACGGATATGTTCCGAAATTAGATGCAGGGCCGCAGGTGTACTTAGGTAACGCCGTCGTATCCAATCATCATGGAATTGTATATCTATATGTTATAAATTCATCAGACGAGGATATAAAGTTAGCAATTCCTACAGTAAAATTATATCCGTTTGAAGAAACAAAGAATAACAAAGAAATAGAGGAAATCAGCGAATCCGAGTCAAGAGATCTAGAATCACGAGTCAATAAAATATTGCAATTACTACGTCTCGATCATTTAAACGAAGAAGAAAGAGTAAATGTCATTAATTTGGTAACGAAAAATAAGGAAAGATTCCATTTACTAGGAGAAACTTTAGGAGCAACTAACGTGTTAAAACACCGTATATTCATTAGCGATGACCGTCCAATTAATGTCAAACAGTATCGATATCCTCAAGTACATAAGGAAGAGATACAAGGACAGATTGGAGAAATGCTAGAAAAAGGTGTAATAGAACCATCAAGTTCACTTTATAATTCTCCTTTATGGATTGTTCCAAAGAAAGATGATTCGTTAGGCAATAAAAAATGGCGTTTAGTTATAGATTTTCGTGCCTTAAATGAAAAAACGGTGGGCGACGCATATCCATTACCAAATATTGTAGATATACTCGATCAATTGGGAAGTGCAAAATATTTTTCAATATTCGACTTAGCATCTGGATTCCATCAAATTTTAATGGATAAAGATGACAAACATAAAACAGCTTTTCCAACGCCTTACGGACATTTTGAATATAATCGCATGCCATTCGGATTAAAGAATGCTCCTGCCACGTTCCAAAGATTAATGGATCAAGTATTAACGGGATTGCAGGGAATCGAATTATTTGTTTATTTAGACGACATTGTTATATACGCACGATCACTTGAAAAACATGAAATAAAATTTCAACGATTAATGAAACGTCTATCAGAAGCAAATTTATTCCTATAACCAGATAAATGTAAATTTTTGGGCATATAATAACCGAAAATGGAGTACGACCAGATCAAAAAAAAATAATGGCTGTAAAAAATTTTCTAAACACCAAAAACCAGAAAAAATATTAAACAATTTCTTGGACTTGCTGGATAATATCGAAGATTTATAGAAAACTTTTCTAAAATAGCCAAGCCGTTATCAGATTTAACCAAACAGTCGAATACGTTTGAATGGAAGAAAGAACAACAAGAAGCTTTTGATAAACTACGAGAAGTTTTGTGTTCAGAACCCATATTACAATATCCAAATTTTAATGAGCCATTTATTATAACAACAGATGCATCCGGATTCGCAATCGGAGCAATTTTAAGTCAAGGAAAAATGGGATCTGATCTCCCTATAGCTTACGCATCACGAGTATTAAATAACGCCGAAACTAGATATTCACCTACTGAAAGAGAATTATTAGCTCTTGTGTATGCAGTCAAACATTTTCGTCCTTACATTTACGGTCGTAAATTTACACTTGTCATGGATCATAAACCTTTAGAATGGTTAAACTCGGTATCAGACCTTACATCGCGATTAATGAGATGGCGATTAAAACTCGCGGAATACGAGTATGAAATAAAATATAAACCTGGAAAGAAAAATAAAAATGCGGATGCTTTATCTCAAAATCCTATCGAAGATATAAAAAATATATATCCATTACATGCTAAACGCGCAATCTCCTCATCTAGTGATACGTCAGCAGAAAAAGATTATAAAAAAATAAAAACGTCACATCCTATTTCTAAAAAACAGTTAACTACAGATAGCGACGGATCTGGTAACCCGGCACCACATAAAAAAATAAGGACTGATGATTTACCAACTTACAACTATTCGGACAAGGAAGTATCGGGTTACATGAAACATTGTCGGATAGTGATAGCAGTACTATATCTTATTATTATGACACTGATATTGATAGCGACGATAATTCCGAAATAACTTCCAAAAAACAAAAAAGAAAACACGAAAGCAGCTCATCTGGTCAAGGGCGACGCGTAAAACGAAAAAATCGAAGGAAAATATATAAAAACGTCAAAAAATCAAATTCATCAACCGAAGAATACGTTAATCTCGATACCACACCTGGAACATCGCCTATAGAAATAACATCTCCTGTTGAATATCCACATAAGGAAATAGCAAATGAAGATTTTGAAAGCAAACAAAGTTATCGGCATATAGAATTACATGATACAGAACAAAAGCCGATGGAAATAGATTTATCTGACGACAGTTTTAAAGCTGAAACTAATATTAACATAAAAGCACAAATTCACGCACCTCATGGTTCTGCGAGAACACCACAAAATCTAGAAAATATACAAACATCACAAAAAATCCCTGATAACGTAGATGCAATTCAAATCATTGAAAAGGATATTCCATTAAAGAGAGAAGAAATAGAAGCTATGAAAATAGATCAAGAAGATAAAATGGATTATGAAATAAATTATAGTCCTTTGAAATAACGTGAACAGAAAACACTTGAAAGTACCTCAATCGGAAGTAGCACCGAAACTGCTTCTTCACCCTTCCATGGAATAAATCCCAAATTAATAGAGATGACTAAGAGAAGAACAAAAATAAAAACTCCCCTTACTAATAGAAAACCAAGACCTAGAAAACAAACGAAAATAAAACTTAAATCCCCTAAGACCACTAAACAAACCAAAAAATTAATGAAAAAGAGTAAGTCATTTTCGCAAATGCCAAGGATTGAAGAAGAAAGAAAAATTCCCACTAATATTTTATATACATGCGATCATACAGGGTGTCCGAAATGTGGGAACACCTAAATATTTCGGAAAATAAGCATAATAGAGAAAAATGTTTCAAACAAAAGTTGTAGGGTTTACAAAGATCTATTTACTAATTTTATCAGTCTGACCTTGAGTGGCGTCCCTAAGGTCAGGTCAAGGTCACGTCGATTTTTGCAAACGGAACACCCTATTTATGATACCAGAATTTGATAGCTGGTATCAAGAGCTTTTCAAAACACTATAATAAAGTAAGTTTTCATTAAGTATTTTTCGAGTTTCGGAGCTTGAAAGTTACAGTACTGCCGCGCCGGCATCGGCATTAGCATTACCCAAGGTGTACCATGTGGAGGTTCTTCGGTCGGATTTAAACTTCGCGTGCGTGTGTGCGTGCGTGCGTGTGCGTGTGCGTGTGCGTGTAGGGAGTGAGTGAGTAGTTAGAGCAAGTGTTCAAATTGCCGTCCATCAACAGTCTGACAATGCGCCAATCTACTGTAAAAACTTGAAATAGCGTTCTCACAAAAATGAGGAGGTATTAGAGTTACCTCGTCATTTATACGGCGACGGAGTTCGTCCAAATTTCTAGGTTTCGTAGTATAGACTCTACTTTTGAGATGACCCCAAAAGAAATAATCCAGAGGTGAAAGATCTGGAGATCGAGGTGGCCATTCTATTGATCCTCTCCTGCCTATCCATTTGTTCGGGAATACTTCATTTAAGTATTCTCGTACACCTCGACCAGAATGGGCAGGTGCTCCGTCCTGCTGAAACCAAATTTCATTAAAATTGTCACCAACACGTTGTATTGCTGGCACAATATCGCGTTCAAGCATTGTTCTGTATTTTTCAGCAGTCAAATTACCGTCAATGAAGAAAGGACCAATCACCCAAGAATGAATTTCATCCTTACAAGATTCATCCAGTTCAGGAATTATCTGAAGACGATTTCGATCGTCGTGTAGAATTTTGTGAGGATGTCATGCAAAGAATTGACATGGATCCTGAATTTGCGACCAAAATAGTCTTTTCTGATGAAGCGACATTTGAGCTGAATGGCAATATCAATCGTCATAATTGCAGATTTTGGTCAGATGAAAATCCTCATTGGATGATTGAAGCTCACACGCAACATCCGGAAAAATTGAATGTATGGACTGGACTTCTTGCTGACAGGGTGATTGGTCCTTTCTTCATTGACGGTAATTTGACTGCTGAAAAATACAGAACAATGCTTGAACGCGATATTGTGCCAGCAATACAACGTGTTGGTGACAATTTTAATGAAATCTGGTTTCAGCAGGACGGAGCACCTGCCCATTCTGGTCGAGGTGTACGAGAATACTTAAATGAAGTATTCCCGAACAAATGGATAGGCAGGAGAGGATCAATAGAATGGCCACCTCGATCTCCAGATCTTTCACCTCTGGATTATTTCTTTTGGGGTCATCTCAAAAGTAGAGTCTATACTACGAAACCTAGAAATTTGGACGAACTCCGTCGCCGTATAAATGACGAGGTAACTCTAATACCTCCTCATTTTTGTGAGAACGCTATTTCAAGTTTTTACAGTAGATTGGCGCATTGTCAGACTGTTGATGGACGGCAATTTGAACACTTGCTCTAACTACTCACTCACTCCCTACACGCACACGCACACGCACACGCACGCACGCACACACGCACGCGAAGTTTAAATCCGACCGAAGAACCTCCACGTGGTACACCTTGGGTAATGCTAATGCCGACGCCGGCGCGGCAGTACTGTAACTTTCAAGCTCCGAAACTCGAAAAATACTTAATGAAAACTTACTTTATTATAGTGTTTTGAAAAGCTCTTGATACCAGCTATCAAATTCTGGTATCATAAATAGGGTGTTCCGTTTGCAAAAATCGACGTGACCTTGACCTGACCTTAGGGACGCCACTCAAGGTCAGACTGATAAAATTAGTAAATAGATCTTTGTAAACCCTACAACTTTTGTTTGAAACATTTTTCTCTATTATGCTTATTTTCCGAAATATTTAGGTGTACCCACATTTCGGACACCCTGTATATGGATGAAGAAGGATCATATAATATATTTTATAGACAGAAAAGGCAATCCAGTAGATGAAATTGAAAAAGAATTGATATGTAGAAAAATCTGTCAAATACCTGAAAATTTTAAAGGTACTCTAGGACATGTAATTACCGTAGGTAATACATAGTAAACCTAATAAAAGAACTTTCGGCATAATTATTAAAGAAGAATTAAAACAAGAAATATCTGAAGAAATCATAATGCGAGGATTCAAAGAATTAAAAAATGAAATGAGACGATTCAATATATTACATGCTAACATATCTGAAAACAAAAGTAAAATAAATATATCCTGGTTTAAAATCCGCAACATGATACGTCTTGCATTTCTGGGAACTAATCTACAGATAACCATTTGTCAAGGCCAAGTATGCATACCTAAGCATGAAGATAGACTACGAATTATTCGCGAATATCATGAATCAAGTATAGGAGGACATAAAGGTATAACTAAAACCATGACACGCATACGTCATAAATATTATTGGGATAATATGAAAAAACAAATCGAGAATTTTATTCGTACATGCAGTAATTGCCAAAAGAAAAAATTAGTTCGAATAAAAACAAAGCAGCCTATGGTTATCACCGATACACCACTTGATGCATTTGACAAAGTTTCTATGGATATTTTTGGACCATTACCTGTGACAAATTTTGGTAACAAATATATACTGACAATACAAGATCAATTAACCAAATATTCAGTAGCAGTACCGCTAATCCAAGCAAATTCTGAAGAAATCGCAAAGGCATTTACCCAACGATTCATATGTCAATTTGGAAGTCCTAAAGCAATTCTAACAGACCAAGGAACAAATTTCACTAGTAATGTAATGAAAAGATTTGCAAAATATTTTAAAATAAAACAATATCGTACAACGGCTTTCCATCCTCAATCTAATGGTTCTTTAGAAAGAAGTCATCATGTATTAATTGAATATTTAAAACATTATATTACAAACGAATGCGACTGGGACAATTGGCTCGAGAATGCCATGTTTTCATATAATACTAGCGTACACAAAGGAACAAAATTCACTCCTTTTGAACTAGTATATGGTAGAATAGCTCGTTTATCTTCGCAATTAGAATCAAATGATTCTTTAGAAACATACAACGACTATGTAACCGAACTCGTTGACAAATTAACAGAATTAAGAAAACTAGCCGTTTCAAATCTTACAAACGCGAAAGATCGATATAAACATTATTACGATAAAAAATTAAAAATACAAGATTATAAAATCGGCGACTTTGTATATTTATTAAAACTAACTAAGAAACATAAGTTTGACGATGAGTATATTGGACCATACAAAATCATAGAATTATTAGACAACAATAATATAAAAGTTTTAATTACACAAAATAAGACGAAAATAACATACATAAATCGAACAAAACCTGCTCAAATTACAGACCTGGGATGACCAAGAACGAATACACTATAACGCCGTTAAGAGATAACCCTGGAATATTCTATGAAATCATTGGTGAATTACGCACGACTGAAATCTATTGAAAAATGATTACTTATATAGATATAACTGATATTTTTGGCATCTTAGGAAAAATTCAGAAGAAAATAGAATTAGCCATACAACAATGCGATAATATTTCAGAAATATGCATAGCACAAAAACAACTCGTCCTACTACTTGCGAAATTACATAAAATCGTTCAATATCAAAACCACATTCGCGAGCTTATCGGAGACCATCGAATAAAAAGAGCACCTTTTGAATTTATTGGACAAATAAGTAAAATATTATTCGGGACAATGACAACCGAAGACGCTTATCATATCAATTCTGCCATACAGCATGTAGAAAACAAAACTAATGATCTTGCTTCATTGATGATTAATCAAACATCTGCGACGCGAATTCATTTCGGAGAACTATACGAAGCTACTTCGAAAATACAAATGAGATTATCTAACCTTAGTCACCATGTAAGAGACAATATCAGCAGCATAAAAGAACAACTCATTCAAAATAATATCCACTGGCAATTCGAAGAAATAATCGAAAGTATTGATGCTTTAATATAACACGAAATAGATTTAAATATTTTAATAGATGGCATCCTTTTTGGAAAACAAGGACTAATACACCCAAGAATGATATCCCCACAACAATTAATTCAAAATCTCAAACTCATAAGAGAACAAATACCATATGCGGAATTTCCTATCTCAATCGACGAAAGAGAAATAGATAAATTAATAAAAATATCACATTTACAAGTCGCTTATGCTCACAATCGTTTAATTTATATTTTACACATACCATTGGTTACATCAGAAAAATATACTTTATACAAACCGATACCATTACCTGTAAAACAAGAATTTGATGCGACAAAATTCGCTATCATTGAACCTAACGCAGAATATATCGGGTTGAACGAAAACGCTGATAATTTTTATCTATTTCAAAGAAAAGAGCTAGAAGAATGCATCATACATGACGCAATATTTATCTGCCCAACAACCTTCCCTTTAAATAAATTACGAGAAACGCCTAATTGCATAGAACTTCTTTTAAATCACCAAATAAAGCCGAATTATTGTAAAACAATACTGAAAGAATTAAGAAGCATTTATTGGAAAACTCTTACAACCACCGGATCCTGGATTTATTCAACTCCGACGGAAGAGATTATATCAATAAAATGTTCGAATTATGCAAAGCAAGCGATGATCAGTAATTCTGGAATCATTACACTACAACGTGGCTGTAGAATTAATACGAGAACCACTACTATAACTTATCCATCCGTACAAGAAACAAAAGTCTTGCAATATTATACACCTATCAGCAATCTCAGTATATTAAAATTATATCAATCTACATATGAAAAATATAATGTCGAATTGAAAGAAGCTGCACATGAATTATGGCAATTTAATCATAGTCAAATAGAAGCAACGTTCAACGACATCATTAAGGAAGCTGAACAAATAAAAATTAGAAAAACGCAACGATGGAGAACTACTCTTCATTATACTTTATTTTATGCTACTGGACTTCTTAGTACTTTCATTATTATCGCTTATTTCTTCCTAGTAAGTCCTTGGTGCACGCGTATCATAGAACAGTTGTGCAAAAGACAAGGGAATAGCTCATCCATGAGGAATCTACGACAAAGAGATATGCACCCTATAAATACTAGCTATAAAGACCTGCCCCACGTTCAGTCAAATACGGTCAGCGTCTACGAAAGTAGCTCCATAGACAACAGTAAGAATTTAAAGTAATTCATATGGGTGAATTTCAATCACGATAGAGACTTGTACGATTCATACAAGTCTCAATGGATACGGCAGAAGGTATTTATAATAGAATATCTTTAATATCCCCTATATTAACATATCCCTCATGAATTCAGATTTAGACACCACCGAACCAACGGATCCCGAAGTCTACAATAGATCCGAGCAACCATTCAGGCAAAGAGAACCTATCTACGATTGTCCAAGGCCAACTCCTCATCCCGTGCCTGCGCACGATATCAGAGAAATATTAAATGATCTCGTGGCATACGAGCAACAGAGACTACGCGATAACAATGCACGGATCACATCACCCTACGACACATTTGGCACGCCAACAACGACAACGGCAACAACCAATATAACGGATGATCCACTAACAACTGCAAGTGAATCAACCCGCACAGCCGCTTCGCAATTTCCATCACCGCCAGCAGCATCAACCTCATCAACAGCATCCGTGCCCGAATCACAAATTCCGGGGACACACCAGCACAGTAACATAGGAATAGCAGCACCAATTCCCCAAGGTTCATCCCCTGTAACGCCCTTACGAAGTGTGCGACCTCCACATATTATCGAGATTATTTAAATCCAGACGTGGCACAAGCGTATCATTTTATTTGTCAATCCGCGTGGCATATCCAAGTGAGTGCAACCACAATCTATTGTGATAGTTGTGCTACAGCTGAACATATCTTTTGCGAACGACAAATATCACCAGTTTGGCGACATTTACATATAATTTCTCGACACTTTCAAAATACGACATTACACTGCGGGCGATGTTATAATTTATTACTCCGTACTCGTAGAGCCATCGATTGTTTCCATTGCAGACAACATATCATGGACAATATCCATCGTGTAAATCATTTAATAACACAAATTTTGTGCGATGTAACAATTTTCTCATAATTACACATATAATATATATATATATCCATATACTTTATATACTACATATTTTATATTCTTTATATGTCTTATTGTTATGTATTCTACATATTCTACACATATGATATACTCTATACACTTTTATTACCTTGTGACTACGATATGAACACTTCAAACGTAATAAAAATATATATAAGAAGAAACAATAGGTATAAAACTTTTAATAAATAATATTGCGCTGAATTTAATAAATGTATTTGCGAACTGAATAATCATAATTCAGGAATAAAGAGTTTTAACTTTTGCTTTAGAAAAATTATATAGTACTAAATTTACAATCATATATCTCTCTCATCCCTCTAAAAAAATATACAAATAAAATAAAATAAAATAAGGAACAAAGAAAAATGTCTCATACAAGATATATTATATTTACTTTCGAATAGTCAAAAAGAAAAAAAAATATATATATAAAAATAATATTAAGCATTCAAGATTTAACATACCTCCGTTTCCTATATTTAACAAGAAGCATCACATAAATATAACTCAAATAAATGCATTATTCATATTAATTAACAATTATTATTATTACTCTCATTTCCAACCTTTTTCCCGATCTCCTTTTCCGATATAACATATACATCTTACATTAATAAGAAGTTTTTCTAACCAATGAATCATTCATTATTCGAAGGCATAAGATGTAACATTTTAAATTCGGGGACCGAATTTCTCCAACGGGGGAGATGTCACGTCCGGGGATCCATAGATCCCTAGATCTTTAGATCTAGGAGAAATTTTTTCCTTTCTCACTATCCTCCATCCAATAAGCTACAAGCACAAACTAACATGAAACTAAGAGAGACACACTTATATGTCACCTATAATAAAATACTAATCTGAGAGAGAGATATATATACATGTATATGAATCATCTATACGAGCGAGAAAGACTTATGTGTAATACTTAGGAAAGACAAAGACCGATATAAGGAAGTCCTTTTAAATATAAGCTTCTTTTATATAAATATATTGTAAAACATGTCCATAAGATTAGAGAGAATCCATTTATGTAAAAATCATGATAAATGACCAATATTTTAAATAATCAAATAGTTATTGTAATTCTTTGAAAAGGGTCATTTATCGTAATTTATTATAATGTATGTAAGACACAACCTTGCAAGCAATGCATTCAGAGAATCAACTAATATGTATTCCTAGAAAAACTTTCTCTTAAGGACCACCCAAGAAGTTCGCAAAAATCCGTTTCATAGCTAAAGAATTTGTTCTTAAAACTCCATCATAAATTACCCCTACTATTCAATTTTAAAAGAGTATAAAAACTCTTCCAACAACGGAAGAAGAGCTCAGTTCATCATTCTTGCTCAGTTTTAGATCAGTCAGTCAGTCAGTTCAGATTCACTCTGGACTTAAACTCACTCAGATTCTTATTCGTACTGTAAACTGCTAGAGCAATTCAAGTCAGAATAAAGAGTTTAAATTTTAAACAAAAGTATATTTCTTTAATCATCATCAGTAAAGAGAACCCAATTCAAAACAGTTAATTATCCTGGGGTTTTACTCCCTTAACCGCAAGAAAAAGAACCCACAACTAAGACGTTCTGTCGAACTCGGAAAACTGTTGGAAAAGCCTGCCTCACGGAACCAACTGATCGACGTTACCAGAACGTCACAATATATATATATATATATATATATATATATATATATACTTCCTGATACGTTCATTAATTTCATATATATTTATTATGGTCTATCTCTTTTAGTTTAAAAGATAAAAGGGGGTGGCCACTTTTAGATGAGACACGCTGTATATATATATATACAGGGTGTACCTCCTAGAAGTGGCCACCCCCTTTTATTTTTTAAACTAAAAGAGATAGACCATAACAAATATATATGAAATTAAATGGCTTTAACTGAACTTTATTGTGAGCATAGTGGTTGATTACAAAATTTATCTGTATTAAAGAACGGAGAGATATGTATAATTTTTTTATAATAATGTAAATACTTTGATATAATAAAAGTTGTAGCGCTGTTTGAAATGAATATAACGATGCGTGATTTAATGTAAATATTTTACATATTATACGAGATTTTCCGACTTGAAGTATCGCGGGCGACGTCCACCATTTCATTTTCGGCCCTGCGATATAGCTAACTTCTGACTCGTGCATTAGAGGTTGATATATGTCATGTTGTCATTTAATCATGATACTCAGTCAGAAGTTGGCTATATCGCAGGGCCGAAAATAAAATGGTGGATGTCACCCGCGATATTTCAAGCCGGAAAATCTCGTATAATATGTAAAATATTTACATTAAATCATACATCGTTATATTCGTTTCAAATAGCGCTATAACTTTTATTATATTAAAATATCTACATTATTATAAAAAAATTATACATATCTCTCCATTCTTTAATACAGATAAATTTTGTAATCAACCACTATGCTCACAATAAAGTTCAGTTAAAGCCATTTAATGTCATATATATTTGTTATGGTCTATCTCTTTTCGTTTAAAAGATAAAGGGGGGTGGCCACTTCTAGGAGGTACACCCTGTATATGTATATATATAAATATATATATATATATATATATATATATATATATATATATAAGTAGGTATATAGGGCGGGTTCTAACTCAGGTCCTCTCAGGGGGGGTGAGGCGCGCGGGGGATTACGGAGGCGCGGGGGAATGACGTCACGCGGGACGGAGGGGATTTCGGCGGCGGCGCGTGTTAGATGTTTTACGGCAATATTGTATTACATGCCCGATTGATAAACAATATTGGGTACGAACATGTCCGGTTTATAAATAATATAAACAGCAGCATTTCTTCGAAATGCATCGCATGCGAGAGCAACGCGTGCGAGGGAGAGGGAGCGATGGCGCGAGAGCAACGCGTGCGAGGGAGAGGGAGCGATAGCGCGAGAGCAATGCGTGCGAGGGAGAGGGAGCGATGGTGCGAGAACAACGCGTGCGACGAACGAGGCTTACAACTAGCGCGAGAGAGAGACTTACAACTAGCGCGCGAGAGAGAGAGACTTACAACTAGCGCGAGACGAGACTTAGATCAACACATGGGAACGCAAGGAGAGGCATGCGAAATAATTACATTTTTTTTTTAAATTAAAATATATATCAAATTTATTTTAAAATGTGTGTATGTGTATATTATACATATTTATGTGTGTGTGTGTGTGTGTATTTAAAATTAAAATAGAAAAATATAAAACTATAAAAATATAAAATATAATGATATAATATAATATAAGTATAAAAAATATATCAAATTAATTTGGGGGAAGGGGGAGGCGGCTCCTGTAACAAAAAAATATATAGTTATAATATATAGTAAAAAAATATATAGTTATAATAAGATTTAAAAAATAGTACTTACAATGTTTTAATGTGTGCACATGGGGCACATGTCGCACGGTAATATTTGATATAGTGATTTCCTGCACTCTTTGCAGGATATATTGCTTAACTGATGACAATTCATGCAGCGATGTTCCCGTATAGCTCTAGCTTCCAGAAATAAAAACGATAATCTTAGGAAGCATTCCGCACAATATTTCTGTCCATATTCTACATAATAGAACGATATGCGACATATTCTTATCGTATCGCTCATCGTCAATATTTCCGGTAATTCTAAATTCCGTTCTCTGAATTCTAATAGTTCATCATCACTATCAACACTCTCGTAATCGCTGTCCGCCAAAGGTTCTATTTCGATGTCATCGGCGTTATCTTCGTCTTCTTCGTTAACGTTCAGTACATTATCATTTTCAATGATCCTCACATTATTATTTTCGATGATCATCACATCGTCATCATCGATGATCATCACATCGTCATCATCGATGATCATAACATCATCATCGTCGTCATCATTAATGATAATGATATTTTCTTCGGCCATGTTATAAAGTGCACAAGAACGATGAAAAAAATAGTCACTTCTTCACTTTTGATTTCTTCACTTCCGATTTCTCGACTCGCGCACTGCCAAACTCTTTCTGACAGGGCAGCGAGATCTCGATTCGAGATCGTATAATAGAGATGCGACATTATCGCCATATCGCCGTAAACACCTCGTAAAAAAAAGTATGCGCGGTCCCATATGTTTATCGAAAGTATAAGCGATATTGTATTACATGCCCGGTAGATAAACAATATAAACACCTTAGAATCGTCCTCCGTAATTTTTTCTCGGAAGAATTGCACCCTTGCTTCCACCGCTCGTATATCAGCGCCAATGTTCGGCTGCTTTGCACCCTTGCTTTCGTGGTACACCCCTTACCCCCGATATAAGTAATTCTAGATTTTTTTTCCGTTCAACGTATCCTTATCTCTCTCTCATTGAATTATACATCATGTGAATTTATAAACAATATAAACAAATGGCACCTCCCAGAATCGTCCTCCGTAATTTTTTCTCGGAAGAGACGATATTGCGACGCGTATGAGCGCCGATGTTCGGCTGTTTTATACCTTCGTATCCTCCTTCATATATAAGAAGGATTGAAGTGCATCAAATCATCATAGTATGTGATTTGAACGCCCATCGACACGTCGGTTGTAAAAAAAGTATAGCGGTGTTCCGTTAGAAAGATTTTTGCGCAATTTCACGTTCAAGATAGAGAACGGTATTGTTTATCGCGTGCAAAAGTCATCCGTAGAAAACTGTGACATAGTGTTTTAAAAGTGTGAGTGTGAAAAAGATAGGAAAATGGAAAACATCGAGCAGACCGAACGCGATCTGATGGAGGGATCTCGCCAAATTGCAACCTTGGGCGAGTATTTCGCGTGGCTGCAGCGTTACGAGGAATTGATCCAAGAGCTCGAAGAACGCAGTCGTGTCAAGCGTCCGCGGCTCTCGATCGGAAACAGGCAATCTCTGGTGGCTAAAATCGCGCGATTAGAAGGTGTAAAGACTCGATTGCAGAGACGGTTTATTCCCAGCGGTGGTGATTACAGCGGTGATAATAACGCTGAAAGACTCGTTTGGCGAGAGATCGATACAGCGTTCGACAGCCGTATTCTGACCGGTGCCGTGATTAACGCAAACTATATCGAACCTCGTCAATTTCTCGAGGATGCCGAAGACATCGTGCTCGAGCAAGTGCAAGACGTTCTAAAAAGACACAACAGTGTAAAAGTGAACACTGTGTTTAATGGTGAATTTGTGTCGGGTGATAAGTGCGCGAATAAAAGTGTGAATACGAGAAACTGTGAACTCTTTCGCACATCGGATTTACGCGAGTGGTTCGAGCGCCGCGTTATCGAGCCCACTTTAGCGTCTCTGGAAGAGTTTCAGGAACGCGATAACGGCTGGGCATTGTCGCGAATACAGAATTTAACTGTTAATGTAAATAAATATAATCCAATGCGCGCGGGATGCCACATTAAATTGTCGCGGGAGATTATGATGAAAAGAGCGGTGGTTAACGTACAGTCTAAAGACAATGCGTGTTTCGCGTGGGCAGTGGTCACCGCTCTATATCCCGCAGAAAGGAACGCGGAACGAAAATCATCGTATCCACCTTACGCGACAGTGCTGAATCTCCGGGACATTGCGTTTCCAGTAACTTTAAATCAAATTAAAAAATTTGAACTCGCAAACAGTATCTCGATCAACGTGTACGGCATCGAAAACGAGAACATTGTTCCACTACGACTGACAGAGCAGAAGCGAGATAAGCACGTGAATCTGCTATACGTGGAAGACGGCAACAACGTAGGACACTTCGCGTGGATAAAAAATTTATTCCGGCTCGTGAGCTCGCAACTGAGCAAACACAAGAATCACAAATATATCTGCGATCGGTATGTATATATTAATATAAAATAATTATAATTTACATAACAAATTGTTCAAAATTAAAAAAATTTTCTTTTTACAGATGCATGCATTATTTTAGTTCAGATGACAAGTTGCAGTCGCATACGGTCGACTGCGGGGAGATGAACGACTGCGCTATCCGATTGCCGAGTGACAAGGACAAGTGGCTCGAGTTCAACAATTACAACAGGAAAGAGCGGCTTCCATTCGTCGTGTACGCCGATCTGGAATGCGTTCTGACCAAAACGGAGGAAGAACAACAACAAAAATTGTACCAGCATCATCGGGTATTTAGTATAGCGTATTATATTGTTCGTACGATGAATCTTTATCGGCGTATCATTCGCGTCGTAGCGTCGATTGTATAGCGTGGTTCGTCGAAGATCTTAAAAATTTAGCGATTCGCGTTAAGAATATTTTAACGACCAATGTCCCCATGGTTAATTTAACGTCCGAAGAGTGTGAAAAATTTCACAACGCCACTCAATGCCATATATGCGAAAAGCCGTTCGCGCAAGACGATACACGCGTCCGCGATCATTGTCATTTGACCGGGCGGTACAGAGGTCCCGCGCATTCAAATTGCAATTTAAATTACAAAGAATCTTTTTGTATTCCGATAGTTTTCCACAATTTATCCGGTTATGATTCGCATTTTATTATCGAGGAAATAGCCACAGCATTCGAAGGGAGCGTCGAGTTACTTCCGATAACGAAAGAAAAATTTCTTTTACAAAATATGTCGACCTTAAGGAAGGCGATTGGAAAAATAATGTAAAATTACGCTTCATCGATTCGTACAAATTTCTTACATCGAGTCTCGACAAATTGGCATCTTATCTAGACAAAGACAAGCTCAAAATTTTAAAATCGGAATTTCAAAATTTATCCGCGGAAAATTTCAGTTTATTAACGCGAAAAGGCGTCTTTCCGTACGAATACATCGACTCGGTAGATAGGTTGCGAGATACGCGTTTACCACCGCGCGAATCGTTTTATAGTTCCTTGACCGGTGAAACTATATCCGAGAGCGATTACGCGCACGCCGAGAACATCTGGACGCGATTCTCCATTCGAACGCTGGGCGAATACAGCGACATGTATCTCAAAATCGACGTCTTGTTATTAGCCGATATTTTCGAAAATTTTCGCGATAGCTGCATAAAAAGTTACGGACTCGACCCTGCGTATTACTATACTTTGCCCGGATACACGTGGGACGCCATGTTAAAGCATACAAAGATCACGTTCGAGTTGCTTACAGATATCGACATGGTCATGTTTATAGAACGCGGTATACGTGGTGGTCTGAGCCAATGTTCCAACAGATACGCGCGCGCTAATAACAAGTACATGCGACAATCGTACGATCCATCGAAACCATCATCGTACTTGATGTATTTTGACGTTAATAATTTATACGGATGGGCAATGTGTCAATCGTTGCCTTACGCCGATTTTCGATGGGCCGACGACGCGTCGAATTTTGACGTATCATCTATAGCGTTAGATTCGTCCACGGGGTATATCCTCGAAGTCGATCTCGAGTACCCGCAACATCTTCACGATACGCACACCGATCTACCGTTTTGTCCGACACGCGACAAGCCGCCCGGCAAGCGGCAAGACAAGCTCCTCGCAACGTTATACGATAAGAAGCGTTACGTGATACACTACCGTAACCTACAACAGTGTACGCATCACGGCCTTCGTATAACAAAAATACATAGAATTTTACAGTTTTCTCAATCTCCATGGCTTCGAAATTACATAGAATTAAATACACGTTTCAGAACACTCGCAAAAAACGATTTCGAGAAAAATTTATATAAATTAATGAACAACGCGGTATTTGGCAAAACGATGGAAAATGTGCGTAATCGGGTCGATGTAAAATTATTAACAAAATGGGACGGTCGGTTCGGCGCGGAAGCGATGATCGCGAAACCGAATTTCCATAGCAGAAGCGTCTTTTCGGAAAATCTGATTGCGGTAGAATTGCGTAAACTCGAGGTAAAATTTTACAAACCGATTTACGTGGGTATGTGCATACTCGACATATCCAAGACGTGTCTGTACGAATTTCATCACGAGTACATATATCCTCTGTATCGCGACAAATGTCGGGTAATGTACACCGATACGGATAGTCTCATATATCACATCGAGTGCGCGGATGTGTACGACAACATGAAGCGCGACATTGTTAGATTCGACACGAGCGATTATGCGGTGGACAATGCGTACGATATACCGCTTGTAAATAAAAAAGTGCCGGGTTTGATGAAGGATGAAAACAACGGTGCGATAATGACCGAATTCGTCGGGCTCAGAGCAAAGATGTACGCGTTACGAGTGGACGGAAAGAAAGACACGAAGAAAGTTAAAGGTGTCAAGAGCAACGTTGTCGCGAGAACGATAACCTTCGAAGATTACACGCGGTGTTTAAACGAAGAGATCGAAATGACGCGACAGCAGTCGTGTTTAAGATCTAAACTGCACCAAGTGTATACCGTCCGCGAGACAAAAATTGCTCTGAGTCCGTACGATGACAAGCGATATATCGTACCTGATTCGACTGACACGTTACCGTGGGGACATTATAGAATACCATTGTAATATGTAAAATGTAAAATGCAAAATATAAAATATACAATATAAAATATAAAATGTATTTTACTGTTAAAAGAATAACATAATATAATATGTAATAATATGTATATGTAATAATATGTATATATAATAATAATATGTATATGTATATGTGATAATATAATTAATATAAGTACGGTGATAATATAATTGTACGTTCTAACATATTTTCGCGCTCCTCGTCCATGTTTTCATTAGGAGCAGGTAATGTAAAATTTAACTCATCAATCATCAAATCATAATGAAACATGCCTAAATGGTCCATTTTATACGTTTCAATCAATAAGTTGTATACACTTATGTAAGTTTGGAAACATTGCTCGCAATCTGTGATGGGTCGGACTTCCGTCAATATTCCTCCGCATTCCGGTCTTTGGCAGCGCTCGATCGTATGAGGCCCTTGACTAAGCTCATGCCGACTGAATGGTTTTGCCATTTCGCGATGAAAAAGCCATGAATTTGGTGGAAAGCAATCCGCGCAATATTTTAATAATGGATACGGTGACTGATTTATCATACGCCCCGTGGTCTTCACACACCTCCATTTCTGCAAGCCATGCAGAAATAAATTGGGCTGAGGTTGTCGGTATATGGGGATGCACATGCTAGTGTGAAAAAAAAAAAGCGAAAATAATCTAATTATCCACAATGTATTATTTCTTATTATTTATTTTCTTTATATTTATTTATTTCTTACCTTCCTTTTTTCTTATTATATATATTTAACGTTATATAACGTTCTTCTGTTCACTATCGTTCACTCAACGTTCACTTGATTCTTTTCACTGGCCAATTCGATACTGACAGTTGCTCTATTTCTTAAACGCTCGCTGCCTTCATCTCTGAAGGAGACCATAGACCCTATCTACTGTTTTCATTCCAATGGGATACTTAAAACTCCCATATGTTTATTCTAAGTATCATTCATCGCTCTCCCGCTATCCATCTCTCTTACAATATTTTACAATTGCACGTGTGTGACACAATATATTATACTATTAAAAGAAATATTAATAAAGATTTTTTTTGTTTTTTTATATTTCATATATTTTATGTAGCGCATATCTTACATACTTATATTAAGAATATAAATACATATATAGTATTATTGAAAGAAATATTAATAAACACTGTATAAATTAAATCATATTGTCCTTATGTATCCAAGAGTTGTGCGAATTGTCAAATCCAAGCCATTTCACGTAAACCTCGTCACCTCTCTTGCGCAGTATTTTCTCCACGAGATACACGTCGGGATAATTCGCGCGATGTAACTCGTGCTCGTAGAACGCTCCAGCGATAGGTTTTTTGCGATAATCCTCGAGTAGATAACTCACGGGATTAGTATGCTGCACTTTTACAATTTTAAACACCTCGGTTGTCCAATTTGGCGTGTAACCCTTCTCGAAAACTGTCTTGTACTTGCTAACGCGTACCGAGTCACCTACTTTGAATTTCGCCGGACCCGCGATATTTACGCGGTTGTATACAGTAGCCAAGAGTCTCTCGGCGATCGCGGGGGTAACGTCGACGGGTCGCATGCCGATCGTTCGATGCTTGCGCGCGTTGTAATCCGATACGAGTCCCGGCAACGCCTTGACCCACTTGTAAGATCCGTTCAACGTAAACATCTTCCACATGTCGTCTTTTAGCGTGCGATTGAATCGCTCGACGATCGATGCCTTCAATACCGAATACGTAGAATAATGATTTATGCAGTGTTTTCGCATGAGCCGTTGCACGTCGGCGTTATAAAATTCCTTCCCCATGTCGGTCTGTATGTTTTTCGGACACCTCTCGCTATCTCGAATTATCTCGGCGATAGCGTCAGCTGTCTCGCTTCCGCCTTTACTCTTGAGCGGTACGGCCCACGCGTGCTTGCTCAATGCATCGATGACTGTGAGTATGTAGTTGTAACCTCTGTTGAAACGAGAGTACGGACGCATCTCGACAATGTCGGCTTGCCACAGATCATCGTATCCCCGCACTATTACGTGTCTTCGGGGGAAATTTTTTCTCGCCGGTGCGTGCAGTTCGTTCACCAACTGCCGTTTCTCTAAACTATGTTGTTTCTTCGCTTCCCCGGTTATTCCCGATCGTCGACCCATCGTTGTTTCGATTCGTCGATCGAATTAGCCGTTCAATAGCCGTTCGTAGCCGTTCAATTGCTGTTCACTGCCGTTTGATTGCCGTTGCTGACCCGTTCGATTGCCGTTTATAGCCGTTCCTTAGCCGTTCACTGCCGTTCAATTGCCGTTCACTGCCGTTCGCTGCCGTTCTTGATCCCTTTGTTAGCGTGATTGACCCTGTTGATAGTCGTTTTTAAGCAGTTCATAGCCTCGTTCGCAGTCGTTTCTGACCCGTTCGTAGCCTCGTTGACAATCGTTTTTGACTCGTTCGTAGCCGTTGTGGACTTGTATGCCGCCTCGTATGTAGCCGTTCCTGACGTGTTCATAGCCTTGTTCGCAGCCGTCCTTGAGATGCTGGTAGCCTCAGTTGTTCTTGAATCGTTCGTAGCCTCGTTCGAGACCGTTTCCTCTTCGATCACTGCCACTCATTATAGCTCGATAATCGTCGGATAATCGTTCGTAGCCGTTCGGTAAACCTTTCTAGATGTTTAATAATTGTACAATAGCCGCTCCTTAGCCGTTCACTACAGCACATTACAGATTGATAGCCGTTTCTGAATTAGCGTTAATCGTACGACGAAGCTCGTTTATCGCAGCCTGCAAAGCTCGCAGGTCCTTCTCGAACGCAGTCAGCTTCTCGTCTGATTCTTTCCGTTGATTTTTCAACGTTTTAACGCATTCTTCCACGTACAGTTTGTTGACAGCATCGGTATCAGCCTCAGGTTGCGCTACACGGCGAATCTTGCGCGACCTCGCGTCATAGTCCGTTGCGACGCGACACAGAGCGTTTTGACGCAAGTAACTCGTCACCAATTTACCCCAATGATCGCTCGTGCTGATTTCTTCGTTTCTCCGTTCGAATAATCCAAATTTGTTGATAGGCATTGTTTTTCGATGCGAGTGACGTCGATCGACTGATTAGTTTCGTCGAGGCGCCGTTTAATTTATAATAATGCCGGCTTCGCGAAGTTCCTCTATGATCGACAAGATCTCGTTGTCGTGAGCGTTGTGGCCAGCTCGACGCGAAGCATCGAGCAATCGCAGGCGATCCACTAGCTCGTTGGGATCGTCCCAGTGCACGTAATCGATCTTATTATCGGTTAGCGTCATCGCGCGAGGCGTGAATACTCCCGTTCCCGATTTTTTCTTTTTCGATTCGAACGACATCAACGGCGCGATTTTTTGTTTATACTTGTATCTCTTGTTGCTCTTTAATTGATCTTGCGCATTATATCGGCGTTTATGCGCATTATATCGGCGTTTATGCGCTTATGTCGCCATTAATATGCTCTTATATTTTTGCGCATCGTCCTCAGTGTATATGGCGTCATTGGGAATTCTCATGAAGATCAACTCGTATAATCCCGGTGTACCGATGTATCTTACATTGTCTATGATTATAGAGTCATCTTTGTCAATGCCGAATCGTTTGTTACCGAGACGCATTCCATTCTCGTCGAAATAGACGCCGTACACGTGATCGATCGCGTTTTTTTTTCTTTCGTCACCGCTAAGAAGAGCGCCCATGTATTTTTGTCCCAGTGGTCCCAAGTTCTCTCGTAACACTTCTTGACCTTTCGACGTTTGTAACATGTTTCGAACGGATGTTTCGGGCGGATTGCCCGTAGTTTCGAAAACATCTTCGATCGCGAGTGATTCGGGTATCGCGAGTTGCGCGATTTTCGGCGCGAACGGTGTAGAGGTTATCGGCGGTTCATCCGATAAAGTCTCCGATAGATCGGATATACGCGACATCGATAAACGTTTCGCCTTCACCGGTCGTTTCCTCTTTTTCGGTGTCGCATCCTCCTCCTCCTCCTCTTCCTCTTCCTTATATCGCTTGATGGGTAACGTTTTAATTATAGCGTCAGCGTTACTCTCCGGCTCTTTTTTCACCGCGATTGCGCTAAAGTTGTCGACGATCTTTTGCAACGGCTCGATAATAGGTCTAAAATGGGCAGTGACCGCGATATCTTCGTCGATCTTACCGGTCTTCAAAGCGCGATGTTTCTTGCGGATCGATTCGCTCGTTTCTCAATCTCCCGCGCAATCTTTTCACGTTCGCGAATATTATCGTTTCCAGCCATGTTGACGGAACGTCGAGCGTTTCACTCTTCTCGACGGAATCGACAGCGACTAATCGTTTCGCGGTATCGCGAACACGTTAAATCCTTTTCTGTATCGCCCGTTCGTAAGCGCGCTGTTCCTTTCAATCACTAGATCCATACCTTTTGTTGCCAACAAGTACGCATAATTCACTGAAATCCTCGATACGACATATCGG
>NW_020229471.1:66588-104641 GCF_003227725.1 Camponotus floridanus | reverse complement strand
GTATACTTTCAAGTACATACTTGGTGTTAATAGTTTTCATTGCATTTAAATTGTCAATTTCAATAAGTTTATCAATATGATTCTGCAGAGTTTTTGAAATATAATGATTTGAGTTTATGATCTTCCGAAATCATCCAAATTATATTGTGACATTTTTAGATTTAATATTGTAAAGAATGCAAAAATAATAAATTATCCTACAAAATATACAAAGATGAGATTATATTATATATATAACGGGTGAGGTCATTTATCAATCAACTCGAATATCTCGAAACAGCAACTCTTCAGAAAGAAAATGTTTCAAAACAAAATTGTAGGTGTGAAGGGGGAACCATAAAGATGGTAGCATTGGGTTGACTTGAAAGTTCATTTGAAGGTCACCTTGGAAAGTCATTTGAAGGTCACATAAAAGTCACCTTCAATTTCTTAAATTGAACCCACTATTTTTCATTACATATTCTTGTAGCTTATCTCGAGAGCTTTCCAAAACACTACAGGACAAATGTTTTTTCATTAAATACTTTTGAGTTATAAGGCTTCAAAGTTTGCAGTACTTCGATATAAAATGCAAAATATCTCGTAAAATATTTAGTTTTCGGTAGTCTTACCCTAATACTTTTATGCACAGGATAATGAGACAAAACTATTGGTGCAAAGAAAACGTATGATTGTTTATAATAAAAAATGTGTAATTTGCAATGCACTTTTATAAACAATCATGCGTTTTCTTTGTACCAATAGTTTTGTCTCATTATCCTGTGCATAAAAGTATTAGGGTAAGACTACCGAAAACTAAATATTTTACGAGATATTTTGCATTTTATATTGAAGTACTGCAAACTTTGAAGCCTTATAACTCAAAAAGTACTTAATGAAAAAACATTTGTCTGTAGTGTTTTAGAAAGCTCTCGAGATAAGCTACAAGAATATGTAATGAAAAATAGTGGGTTCAATTTAAGAAATTGAAGGTGACTTTTATGTGACCTTCAAATGACTTTCCAAGGTCAAACCAATGCTACCATCTTATGTCCCCTTCACACCCTACAATTTTTGTTTGAAACATTTTTTTCTGAAGAGTGCTGTTTTCGAGATATTCGAGTGTATTGATTAAAATGACTCACCCTGTATATATTTCATTAATTATTTTACATGAATCTGTTGTTTGAAATAATAATTTAAAGAAAATATTAAAATAATTATTTTTTTTTTAATGAATTAAAAAAGATTTATAATTTTAATGCTTTAAAATAGTGTTTCAAAAATATTTTATAAAAATTTTTAAAAATGTTTTAAAAAATATTATTTCCTGATTACGGGATGAAAATATAAAAAATACAATTTACATATTCTATTCATTCTTCTATATCAATAATTTGTCATGTTTTAAATGTCAATGTTTTTTTTTGTAAATCATAATGTAAATTATATGCAAAATTATTATAGATTCTCTTCTTAAAATAAAATTGCAAATTATTTGAATGACACAAAAGTATTTAAAACGTACAATTAGAAAAATTAATACAAAGAACCATTGTAGCCTTTCATAATATTCAATATACAAACATAATTTTAATTGTTTATATAGAAATAGAAATGTAGACAATTTTTGATTTATTTTTTTTAACTTAAGATTAAAAATGCAAACATTTTGATTTATTTTTCTTCTCAATTCAAGACTAGAAATCTAAATATTTCGATCTATTTCTTCTTAATAAATTGAATTGTAAAAAGTGTTATGATAATACTTTTACATTTACACAATAATACAATTAATATAAATTAAGTAATATATAAGTTGTATATAAGTTTTATGATATTATTAAGCTTTCAAATAAGAATTATTTTAATTTTCTTTAAATATTATTACATTTTTTACAAATTTTAATAAATTTTTCATAAAAAATCTTATACATATTATAATGTAAACAATGTTTTATTCATCGAAACTTATAGAAAAAATAATATCTGATAAAATTAAAAACTTCTGATAAAATTAAAATCAATTAGCAAATATATTGTAAAAGTATTAAATATATTGTAAAGTATTTATTCACTTGAAAATGAATCGTTTTCAAATTAAGATTAATAAATATACAAATATATAAATATAAATTTGTATATTACATATTTATATCTTTTAAAATTACAAAACTGAAATATATATATATATATATATATATATATATATATACTATATTTTATGGTTTTACTTATACTACGATTTTATAATTTTTAACGATAATATCACTATCATTATCATGTATTATATACATATTTTAACATCAAAATATGTATACAATAATATTAATAATAATGTTATCGTCGTTAATAAAAGTTATAAAATCGGAGCATTGTATATATTGTTAGAAAGCATTCATAATAATCTGCATAATAATAGTAATGTGAATAAGTATATGTATATGTGGTGTGTGTCTATTAATTTAATATAACAATTTATTACATTATAAACTTATAATTTATTATATTGTGGTATTATGGTAAACTTACCTCAACAAAGTTCTGTTGAAAGTGAATTTTAATCGTGTTCTTATATTCAATTGCGTAACACTTAAACGTGTTCTTAATCGCGTATTAATACTTGTGCACTTAACGCGTATCAACACTTAAATGTGTATTTAATAATTAATACACTTAATCTTACTTATTCTTTCGACGCAGTCAAACTGGAAATAGCAAGCTCTCATTAATACAACGAAATCGTTATCTTTTACCACATCGTGTAGTATATACATAGGCATAATAGACATACCATAGATCAGGGGTGTCAAAGGTACGGCCCACGGACTAGACGTTTGAATCCTTACCATAGATGCTATTTACGTTTTGGAGTGAGTTAAAAATAATTCTATGTTTGATAAAACGAGAGAACCTGCATACAATACAAATTATTACAATTACATTGTAGGAATGTCTCTGTAATGTTTCATTGCAATTTTGCAAGTTGCAATGAAACATTACAAAGACATTGCAAAGAACAAATCTACAAATTGCCAACACAGTTGCAAGATAACGTAAAAATTTGAGAAAAATTTTTAAATTAAAATTTTACAATTATATATTTTTAAAATAAAATCTATAGTTATATATAGGATATATACAAACTATAGATAATAAACTAAACTATTCAATTTTTATTTATTTTATATCCTTATAATTGTTTAAATATTACAAAATCATTTTATATAAAAAAGTAAGTTCACTTAAAAAGTTTTATTTAAAAAAAAATGAAATTTTTAATCTTTAAATCTCTAAAATATAAAACTTTTACTTAAAAGTTATAAAAGTTATAAATTTTTACTTATAAGAAATAAATATAATATATAATTAGCATCTGCTCAAAATCATTCAATTTTTTGTAATGTAATAACTATTCATATAACATATTATATAATTTTTTACAAATTAATAACTCAAGTATATAATAAACATTGAGAAACTATATAAATTAATAAATTCCTCATACTATATAGTACATTCCAATAAATAGAAGACATTAGAATAAATAGGAGATAAAAATCTAGATTTTATTCTATATCTTCTTAATAAATAAAATTGAAAAAAGTATTATAATTACTTTTAGATTTGGTATGATGCAACAAAAATATTGATTATATACGCTGTATATATAATTGTGTAATATAATAATAATAATAATAATGAAAAATTTATTAGCATGATTGAGTAAGCACAATAGACACAAAAATAAAAAAAACTATAAATACACTGTCGTATAAAATTATAATATGTAATACAGATGTACAAAACATGATATTGTGTTAGAAATTTATTATAATGAAAAAGTTGCAGAACACCAAACGAAAAATAAGTTCAATATTAAGACAGAAAAATAACGTCAAAAACTCAGCTGGTTTGTTTTTAATTTGAACCATTGAGAAGAATGTGAAGTAAATCAAAATGTATAGAGCGCTCTATTACTTCAATTTGAATAATTGAAATATATTTGTATCAGAACATGTGAATGATTTCAATTATACTTTTCTTTATTTAATATAGTATTTATGTACTTATTTTATATAATATAATTTATATATTATATAAATGTATATTTGCTTTACACACGTTATACATATTTAAATGAAGCATTTGTTGATATATAAAACCAAAATTAAATTTGTTTATTCTATAAAATTTAATATTGAATTTTATTGCAATACTTTAATTATTTCGAAATTAAGATATAATAAGTATACAAATATATAAATATAAATTTTTGTACTACAAATGTATATCTTCTAAAATTATAAAACTGAAAAAAAAAATATATATATATATATATATAAATTTTATTATAGGGTGAAGTAAAAAGTTCTGAGCGTTTTTTCGCTTTATTTTGACGATGAAATGAACATAGTTAGGATTATCCGATTTAGATCAAATATGCGCCGTTTTGTTCGATAACTTTTGTCCATTTTGAAGGCAATTTCATAATTCCGCGATTAAAGAAGTCCTCGTCCCTATTCGTAAAAAACTTGACCAGCTCATTTTCACAAGCCTCTCTTGAGGCCAGTTTTGTACCATCAAGAAAATTTTGCAAATGCTTGAAAAGGTGATAATCGCTTGGTGCCAAGTCTGGACTACACGGCGGGTGCAATAGAACCTCCCATCCAAGCTCTCGGAGCTTCTGGCGCGTCGTTAATGATGTGTGTGGCCTGGCGTTGTCTTGATGGAACACAACACTCTTCCTATTGGCCAATTCTAGCCGCTTCTGGTCGATCGCCTGCTTCAATCTGGTCATTTGTTCACAATAGAGGTCCGAATTGAGTGTTTGGCCCGATGGGAGCAGCTCATAGTGGATGATTCCTTTCCAATCCCACCAAACACACAGCAAAATCTTCTTGGCCGTTAATCCGGGCTTGGCGATCATTTGGGCCGGCTCACCGCGATTAGACCATGATCTTTTTCGGCTGTTGTTCTCGTATGTGACCCATTTTTCATCACCAGTTACCATCCGCTCCAAAAATGGGTCGATTTCGTTACGTTTCAGCAAAGAATCGCAGGCATCAATTCGGTCCAAAAGGTTCTTTTGCGTCAATTCGTGTGGCACCCATACATCGAGCTTCTTCTTGAGACCAGCCTTATGCAAATGGTTCCAAACGGTTTTTTGGCTAATCTTCAGTTCCTGGGCAATGGAATAAGTGCTCACATGCCGGTCCGACTCGACGATTTCCATGATTTGATTTTATCGACATTTTCGACGATTGGCCTACCAGAGCGTGCCTCATCTTCGACGTCCATATTACCAGAACGGAATCGTTGGAACCACCGCTTTGCTGTTGCATTTGATACTGTATTGGGTCCATAAACAGCTCAAATTTTTTTGGCCGCCTGCTCCGCCTTTTCACCTTGGTCGTAGTGGTACTGAAGAATGTATCGAATTTTCTCTTTTTTTACCTCCATTTTGGAACGCTGTAACACACAACTGGCTTGACCAAACACAAAACTGTCACAGAACCTTTTTGAAGCGTAATGTCACCTTTCAATCGCCGTATCGTATGACCCGATGCGATGTATACATCGTGAGATATGGTTCATTAAAGACATCTAGCGGAAAACGCTCAGAACTTTTTACTTCACCTAATATAAAATTTGTACATATATTAAATAAATTATAACAAATTGTAATATTACAAAAACCTTTGAATAAGAAATATTAACAAATATTTTACCTTATATAAAAATTAATAGTTTTTATCAAAAATTTTTTTAAAATTGATAATTTATTAATTATTTATTATTAAACATCGATTAAATTATGTAAATTGAAATTTGCACTTAATCTTTTAATGATATAATAAATCAAATATAAAAATTAACAAACAGCTATTTAAATTGTAATCATATTTGATAATAAATTAATTAATAAGTTTATAATTTATAAAAAATTTTTATTAAAATATATTAATTTTTATATACGAGAAAATATTTGTTGATGTTTCTTTTTATTCAAATGAAGATCTTTATAATATTACATTTTATTATCTTTTATTTGATATATATACAAATTTTATATAAAAAAATTTATATATATTTTTTTTTCAGTTTTGTAATTTTAAAAGATATGAATATGTAATACATAAATTAATATTTATATATTTGTATATTTATTGATTTTAATTTGGAAACAATTTAGTTTCAAGTGAATAAATTCTTTTACAATATATGCTAATTGATTTTATCAGGATTCTTTAAATTTATTAGATTATATTATTTTTTTATATGTTTTCATGATAAATAAAGCATTGTTTATTTCATAATATGTATACTATTTTTATAAATAATTTATTAAAATTTTTAAATATGTAATAATATTTATTTAAAGAAAATTAAAATAATTCTTATTTTAAAGCTTAATAATATTATAAAACTTATATATTGTATTACTTAATTTATATTAATTATTATTATTGAGAAAGGAGTCATAAACTAAAATATTGCAATAAAATTCAATATTAAATTCTATAGAATCAATTTAATTTTGATTTGATATAATAACAAATGTTTCATTTAAATATGTATAACGTGTGTGAAGTAAATATGCAATTATATAATATGTAAATTATATTATACAAAATAAGTATATAAATACTATATTAAATAATGAAAAGTATAATTGAAATCTTTCACAGGTTCTGATACAAATATATTTCAACTATTCAAATAGAAGTAATAGAGCTCTATACATTTCGATTTATTTCACATTCTTTTCAATAGTTCAAATTAAAAACAAAGTAGCTAAGTTTTTGATGTTATTTTTATATTTTAATATTGAATTTATTTTTCGTTTGATGTTCTACAACTTTTTTATTATAATAAATTTACAATATCATGTTTTGTTTTATACATCTATGTTATATATTATAATTTTATGCGATAGTATATTTATAATTTATTTATTTTTATGTCTATTGTGCTTACTTAATCATACTTATAATAATTTTATTATTATTATTATTATATACACAGTTATATATACAGCGTAATCAACATTTTTGTTGCATCGTACCAAATGTAAAAGTATTATAATACTTTTTTTTACAATTTAATTTATTAAGAAGAAATGTCTAGATTTCTATTTTCATTTATTGTAATGTACTATATAGCATGAGATATTTATTAATTTATATACTTGAGTTATCAATTTGTAAAAAATTATATGCTATATGAAAAGTTATCATATATAAAAAAATTGAATGATTTTAAGCAAATGCTAATTATGTATTATATTTATTTTTTATAAATGAAAATTTATAACTTTTACAAGTAAAAGTTTTATATTTTATAGATTTGAAGATTAAAAATTTCATTTTTTTTTAAATCAAACTCTTAAAGTGAATCTTACTTTTTTATATAATTTGATTTTGTAATATTTAAGCAATTATAAGGATAAAATAAGTAAAAATTGAATAATTTACTTTATTACCTATAGTTTGTATATTTTATTTTAAAAAAATATAATTGCAGAATTTTGATTTAAAAATTTTTTTGAAATGTTTATGTTATCTTGCAACTGTGTTGACATTTTGTGGATTTTTCTGTGCAATTACATTGTAGCAATGTCTTTGTAATGTTTTATTGTAATTTGCAATATTGCAATGAAACATTACAGAGATATTGCTACAATGTAATTACAATGATTTATATTGTATAGAGGTTTTCTCGTTTTTAAGATCAAAGCTATAATAATATTTTTAACTTACCCCAAAACGTAAGTCTAGCTACATCTATGGTATTCTGTTCCGCCTACCATGCGATATGGTAGGACATAACGATATAATTTATATTGATGAGAACTTGCCATTTTCCAATTTAAATTATATATATATATATATATATATATATATATATATGTATATATATTATATATATATGCAGTATCAATTGTAATAAATAAATAGCGCGCGCGTAGCGCGCGCCTGTATTGTTCTAGTAACATAAAATTATGCTTTAAGGGGATCCTAAAGCGACGGGCGAACTCCGACGGATTAGTGCCCCTATCTAAATGTAACTAAAAATGTCGATAATATCGATAATATCGACATTTTTAGATACGCTATTACCGACATTATTATTTGAAGCATGCATAATATAATAGAAAATCTTTGCATTGCGTTAAATATATTGAAATGAGATAATATCATATTTTTATTGATTTACATGCATATATATAATATATTTCATACATGTTTAAAATATATATATATATATATATATATATATATATATTAAATATGTTATATATTATATATATGTAAATATATTATATATATAATTGTTGTATATGTAAATGATATGAAAATTATATAATTATAATATAAATTTACAAACATTTACATTACATTATATATTTATCTCATCGCAAATATGAATAGAATAATAAATTTCTTCAATTTACAATTTCTGAATATAGAATAAGCCAATTTTTATAAGATGCAATATATCTTTTTTGTTTCTCCAATTTTAATTAATGAAGATAATCTTTACATTGAAATTTTTTTAGACCGCCTCTGGGATAAATATTTTTTAATTACCACAGCGATCATGCAAACTGTATTTGATATAAAATATTTTTAGAAACCAGCACACGAATAGATCGCCTTTGGGACAAATGTTTTTTAATTACCATAGCGCTCATGCAACCGCGTTTGATATAAAATATTTTTAAAAACCTGCACACGAATACATTGCCTCTGAGACAAATACTTTTAAAAGCAGCTAGCTCATGAATAAATCGTCTCTGGCACTAACTACTATAAATATATACAATGTATATATATAAAGTATGTAATCTTTGACCATAGAGAGGCAAGTGTTTGGCATTATACTTACACATCATTATATGAGCACTATATCTAAAATAAATAAATATGCACTATATATGTTACGCCCGCGGCGAGGACTTCGATCGAAAGCGCGCACTTATTAATCGGCCGCTCGCGAGACGCGCGAAATAAATAAGCACTTTTAGAGAAGCAAGGAACTTTAATACACAACACAGAACACAAACGATAACGTAAATAACACGGAAGAATAACACAAATAGCACAACGAATCGGCTCGGGAAAAAAACGCGTTCGCACAGCTAGACAGCTGAGACCAGACTCAAATGACAGACGCTGCTGTCAACAACCTCTTGCTGTCAACAACGGGCTTCTTCTTTTCTCAAACCGGACTCGATCGCGACTCGAACCAGAGACGTAACAATATATATATATGTAAGGGTATATTTCAATCTCTGTAGAATAACGTGCAACTTCGGTGTTTCTTCCAAAATATGGAGTAATATATTTTATGAGAAGATATAAATATGTCCGAATTAACAATTAAACATTAATAATTCCGACATTATAATGAACACGTGGTCGAGTCCTCACCTGGAGAAGCCGAAGAAAAAGATGTCGTTATTCAACAGGTAAGGATCCGTCCAGGGTTCCAATGACCCCCGGAATAATCTCACCCAAAATGAGTAGTTTAAAGCAAAGAAATTTGCACTGTGAAACGCGGATTAACTATGGTGTTAATATTATTCGCGTCACTCACCCGCGACATGCCACGAATCAATCTCCTAACGACACGCCGCTGTGTCCACGGCTAGCGCGTGTTTATATGGAGTGGGGATGTTTCCACATAAGGTATATCATACCTTACATCCCCCCCCCCAACGACGAGACCGAGGACCGGTCCAGGGAAAGAATTTCTGCAACAGCAGACGCACTGACCGGAATTAATTTGGATATGTGATGACGATTCGATTTTGCTGTTTTCTTTTTGTATCTACTTCGTATATTGTATTTGAAACTTTCTTTAGAATTTTATAAGGTCCCTTTCGCACTTTATCAAGTTTTCCTCTGTTCAATTTGTTTCCGACGCTCACAAACACAAGATCGCCTACTTTAATGTCGTAGTGTTTTCTGTTCTTATTAATTCTCTTGAAATTTCTATCTCGTGATCTTTGTGAATTCCGGAACGCTATTTCTCGGTCAGCTTGTAAATTCGATACTTTCCGAAGTTCTTGCGGTATTAATTCCGACTCTTTTCCTAAAAGCAGGTGTGCTGGTGAGAAACCTGTTGAGGAGTGGACAGTGTTGTTATACTCTTCCACTGCCTCCTCCGCTAGCATTGACCATGGTCTGTTCGATTCTGTGTTTTGTTTACATCGGATGCGATTAACCAAGGTTTGATTGAGCCTTTCATTTAATCCATTCGAGAATGGACAATTTACTGCTGTGAAAGTTAATTTTGTATTTAATTTTCGGAGTAGCTTTTTGAATTCTTCTGAATTTATCCCGCTGTATTGATCCGCTAGGATTTCACCAATCTTTCCAAAATTCGCAACTTTGTTTACAAGTTGTATAAAATCTTTTGGTTTTTGAGTTGTGGATGTTACAATGAAAGCAAAACGAGTGAAATGATCAATCAAAAGATGGAGATATTTTTTTGTGGAATTGTTACCAACGAATCCTCCAATCGTATCTAGGGATACTATTTCTAAAGGTTTTTTTGCTGGGCCTAACTGGGAAAAAAGTCCCAATTTTGCCCCTTTTCTCGTTTTGTTTTCTATGCATATTTTGCATTCCGAAATCAGATTTTCAATCATTTGATTGAGTTTTGTAATATAGTAATATTTTCCCAACATATTTCTAATTTGATTTTTATTTATATGACCGTAATTTATATGGCATATTCTTATTAATTTTTTTGCTAGAGTAGAAGAGATTAATATTTTCTTTTCGTTTTTAATTTTTATCATTTTTATTCCTGATTCCGATATTAATTCATAATTGTCGGGATTTTCCTTTCTGATACTATTCTGATCTTTCCGTAATTCCTCGATAGTTATAAGGTTCATTGTTTTTATTTCTTTTTCATTTTCACTATTTGCTTCTAGGACTGGATTTCGAGACAAACAATCAGCTTCTTGGTTTTGTGATCCCGGGGTGTATTTTATGTTAAAGTCAAATTGTGATAAATAGAGAGTTAAGTCCCCAAGTCCTTCGTCCGTTCTGGTTTTTATATTTAGATTTTCAAGGGGTTTATGGTCGGTGAAGACTGTAAATCTCCTTCCAATCAACCAGTGTTGCCAGTAGTGGATGACTTCCTTGATCGCCAAACACTCCAAATATATTGCCTTTTTCTTTTTTTGTGCATTATTTAGTTTTTTTGAAAAATACGCCACCGGTTTCACATCTCCATTTTGCTGTTTTTGTTTCAATATTGCACCTACACCTTCAAGGCTCGCGTCTGTTTGAATAATAATATCTAACTTCGGATTGTAAATCGCGAGAATCGGCTCTGAGCAAAGATGATTCTTAATTTCTTGGAAGGCCCGTTCGCAATTAGCGGACCATTCGAATTCCACTCCCTTTCGCAGTAATGCATGTAGTGGTTCCAAAAGCCGAGTGGAACTCGGTATGTATTTATGATAGAAATTAGCCTTTCCCAAAAATTGTCTGATATTTTTTTTGTTCTGCGGAACTGGGAAATCGCGAATTGCAATTAAGTTGTCCCGTAGGGGTCTTACTGAATTCTCTTCCAGGATATGTCCTAAATATTTGATTGACCTCTGTGCGAAGTGACATTTTTCACATTTAAAACGAAATCCCTCGCCCGCAATCGCAAGCAGGACCGATTCCAGATGTTGTATATGCTCTTCCAGAGATTTTGAAAATATAATAATGTCATCGATATACACCGAACAGAAGTGATGTAAATTTTTTTTGAAAAGAATGTTCGAAAGTATTCTTTGGAATATTGCCGGGGATGTCTTTAAGCCAAATGGGAGACATCTCCATTGGTAGTGTCCGTTTTGTGTTACAAATGCCGTTTTATACCGATCTTTTTTATAAAGAGGTATGGACCAGAATGCAGAATTGATATCCAGAGTCGAAAACCAGGAACACCCGGAAGTTTTTACTAAAATGTCTTCGATGAGAGGAAACGGTTGTGGTTCGGGGACCACTATTTTGTTTAGTTCTCTGAAGTCCATACATAGTCTTGATTTTTTTCCTTCTTCACGTTTATAAGCTAATGTTACTGGCGCCGCAAAAGGTGAGTTGGAAGTTTCTATAAGGTTTGCTTCTAATAGATTTTTGACTTGGTCCTCAATTTCATTCTGATCTGGAATCGAACACCGGTATGGTCTTTTTGCAACATAGCGGTTTTCTGTTAATCTAATATGGGCTTCGTAGCCCTTAACCGAACCTATATCGTACTTATTTCTAGCGAAAATATTTTTATTACTAGATAATATATTATGTAACTTACTATGTAACTTACTATTAATATGCCTATCTTTATGGTACTGATATTCTAATAGGTTTATAATTTGGTTTTCTTTTCCGTCGTTTTGGTTTTCTGAAAATTTTTGATCGACTTGTAATTTTTCGTTTTGTCGTAGTCCAAATCCTGATATTACATCTAAACCAATGAGGAGGTCGTATTTGAAATTTATATTTTTCGTAACAAAAACGTTGACTTTTTTTTTAACATCAAAAATTTTCAAGATTGTAGTTGTTCCGTCAACATAAGTTACTCCGTTAACTGTGCGGAAAGTGCTCTTTGAAGATTTTTCATTTCGTTTGATTTTTTTTAAGAATTTATAGCTTATCATCGAAATGTTCGCGCCCGAATCGTATATGGCGTTTGTTTTCCAATTGTTGTCAACTAGCACCTCCACCTCAATTAACGGAATCACTCCCCGTTTTTTGAAGCCTCTTGAGCTAAATTGATTTTTTTATTTAGTTCTAATTCGATCTGGTTTACTTTCCTGTTCTTATCTTGATTATCAGTATTTCTATACCAGCAAACGGTTTCTGGATGATATCTATTAGAACCAAGTTTTAGACAGTGAGGACAAGACGAACGATGGGTCGGGGATCTAGGTTTTGAACCAGAAGTAGTAGACGGGGAAGCAAAAGTCGGTTTTTCTAGTTTCGAAGTGTTAAACTTCTTTTCTATTCTTGGACTTTTTTGTTTCCGAGTCGTTACTAATGTTTCATAGTTTTTAACAGATTCTAACAATTTTCTAACTGAATTTGTCGTTTCTCGATCTAATTTTTCTCGCACATGTTTAGGGAAGTTACAAACAATCAGGTCTACTCGTTGTCTTTCAGGGAATTGCGGATCGGTTTCTAGTAATAATTTGTTTTTTTTTATTATAAAATCCGTTAATGTCCCTGATAGATATTGATAATCGAACGCGTAAGCGACGTGCTCCCACCCGCGCTTAGTGAATGCAGCGAGAAACTCGTCTCGCCAAAATTTCCATTCGCTTTCTACGGAATTGTTTATCAGTAAGCTAGAGTACCAATCCGCAGCTGTATCATCCAGAAATAAACGTAATGCTTCTACTCTATGTCCAATAGGTAACTTGAATCTCTCGCATTCTGCTTCAAATGTAGTTATCCACAGAAATGCGTTTTGATTAATATTATTATAACGGGTAATTACAAAACGTTTTGTGATTTTGTCTAAAATATCGCGCGATTCCGATACCGATGACTCCTTTGGTGTTTGGTTAACGGATGGCTCTAAAATTTCTTCTTCGAGCATTATACCTTTGAAAATTGGATTCAAATCCTCATCAAAGTATAACTTTGAAAGTTCTGGTTCTAGTGATATTGTAATATTACGGAATGCTCCCCGTTTTGTAAGAGCTTTTATCGCCGCTTTCGCCGCCGGTAGTTCCATTATCTCCTTATGATGAGGTGTTATTTGGTAATTTTCCGGAAAAATGAATGTCCGGTTCTGCTCGGCCAGAGTCACCGTTCGAATTACCGCAATACCAGTTTTCGGATCCGGGCCGGCCATCATCGTGATGTGGAATCGAAGTTTTAAACTCATCCTAACCTCTTCGGCTTGTAAGGGTATATTTCAATCTCTGTAGAATAACGTGCAACTTCGGTGTTTCTTCCAAAATCTGGAGTAATATATTTTATGAGAAGATATAAATATGTCCGAATTAACAATTAAACATTAATAATTCCGACATTATAATGAACACGTGGTCGAGTCCTCACCTGGAGAAGCCGAAGAAAAAGATGTCGTTATTCAACAGGTAAGGATCCGTCCCAGGGTTCCAATGACCCCCGGAATAATCTCACCCAAAATGAGTAGTTTAAAGCAAAGAAATTTGCACTGTGAAACGCGGATTAACTATGGTGTTAATATTATTCGCGTCACTCACCCGCGACGTGCCACGAATCAATCTCCTAACGACACGCCGCTGTGTCCACGGCTAGCGCGTGTTTATATGGAGTGGGGATGTTTCCACATAAGGTATATCATACCTTACATATATATATATATATATATATATATATATATACAGGGTGAGGAAAAAGTATGGAAGCAAACAATTATTTCCGAAACTATTCATTTTTCGACAAAATGTCTTAGACATAATTTTTATGGTATGAAAAGATGTATTATGTGGCATAGACGGCATGACCTTGAAATGACCCTTATGAGCTGCATACAAATAACGTAAAAATTTCAAATGGAACTCGTCAGTTTTTGTTACAGATTCTTGTAGCTGATGTTGGAACGTTTACAAAACACTGCATATGAGCCCCATTCCCTTAAAAACACTCCCAGTTACGAAACAATTGTGATACAAACAATTTGTATGCACATTGACATTGCTTACTGATTTCGCATCATAACGTTCAGTTGCGTCCACTAATAACATGTAATTGTACCTGTTGTCATGATGATACACTGTCTATGAGTATTCATAGAATTTTTTTGATTTCTTGATCATCGCTACCTTATTTATTATTATCATTTATTTTATCCTTAAAAACTTATCTAGTCTTAACTGGTTGGATGAATCGCACTTATCTTACCTTAACTGGTTGAATGAATCGCACTTATCTTGCCTTAACTGGTTGGATGAATCGCACTTATCTTGTCTTAACTGGTTGGATGAATCACACTTATCTTACCTTAACTAGTTGGATGAATCGCACTTATCTTACCTTAACTGGTTGGACGAATCACGCAATCTCTTTCCTTGAGTACGGTTCGATGTACGCCTTAATTGATTCTACGAACTTCGCGTGTCTTTCGTATCGGCAGAAATGATCGAAGCGGGTTATTCTCCATTTGTTGCAGTAATCGCTACTGTTGTACTGATCTCTCATAATGACGTTCAGTCGCGTTACACACATTCATGTAATCACACGTACGCTGTCTATTTTCAATTTCGTCGATACGAATTATCACAATTGTTTCGTAACTGGGAGTGTTTTTAAAGGAATGGGGCTCATATGCAGTGTTTTGTAAACGTTTCGACATCAGCTACAAGAATCTGTAACAAAAACTGACGAGTTCCATTTGAAATTTTTTACGTTATTTGTATGCAGCTCGTAAGGGTCATTTCAAGGTCATGCCGTCTATGCCACATAATACATCTTTTCATACCATAAAAATTATGTCTAAGACATTTTGTCGAAAAATGAATAGTTTCGGAAATAATTGTTTGCTTCCATACTTTTTCCCCACTGTATATATACATATATATATTGCGACGCTTTTTCAATTCTAATTTTTATTCTCGCGGGGGAACGGAAGCGCCGTTAAAAACACAAGGGTTTTATGTACTCGCGATCGGCGGGACGGGGATGGAGGGTGTCCACGCGCGAGCCGCGGCGGAGCGAAGGCCGTCTCGTTACCTCAGAACTGGGCGCCAGGCACGGTCTCTCACGTACCAGTTTTCACGAATTTTTCGAAAAGCGCAAAAGAATACGACAGCCCGCTTCGCCACGGGCTGGCTAGCTCGCCTAACGTAGAGGGGCGGGGTTTGAAAGAAAAAGTTAATTGATTGAGCGAGCTTACTAAATTGACAGACAAAGACGGACACAGAAATCACAGATGATCGCCAGCCAAATAAAGAACGCGAGATTTAATAAAAAAAAATAACAGATTTATTAAGAGAGTAAGGAAGTATTAACAGAAAAAAAATAAAAGTCGATACAGAATGGAAACAGAAATAATGTACTAGCCACGAACTGACAATAAATCTCGAAACGCTAGAAAAACGCGCGATATTCTAAGTCGGTCTAACAAAGAGCGTCTATTCCGGAGGCTTCCTAAAGTCGAAGCTCCTGAGAACAATAATTTCTATAACGGAATTTTGGTAATTCGAATTCTTGCTAACGGTCGTACCATACGCGATAGAGAGAGAGAGCGCTAGTACCTGCCTATCATTCGCAGCTTCGACAGCCTCGCGGAGATCTTACTAATTAACTGCGTATCTCGCAATTTCCTCCGAGCGTACTCGAAGTCGACAACCCAGAAATAAGACAGCCGATTAGTTACGCAATAAGCGAAAAGATATTAGTTTCGCGAGGAGAGATCTCGCATACGAGTGGCGGACGATACCGGCGAAGTTCGATAGCCGGCGGCGGTCGAAGATTTTTCCACCTTTTTCTGCGACGCTCGCAACTTAAATTTTTCTGACAATCGGGGCGATGCGACAATGTCGTGTCACACCCCCGATACCTTCAACAGCGTGAGAATTAATTATCTTCTCGGTCTCAAGGCAATAAGAAAGGCCGGGCGACAGTCCCGCACCGTGCCTCCTTCGATAGCCGCAATATTTGCCAGGAATTTCCTGACCTCAGATACTTAGAATCGTGCGATACCCGCACACCGCGACAATTTCGAGGAATTAAGTTCCTTTTTCGAGATGAACAACTCGCACGCACACAATGGACGCGACAATAATACGCCGTTTCACGCAATATTCACGAACGACGATGATACTACACGAAAACTCATTAATCACGACCAATTACGTTCCACAGACTCGCTCTGAGACATATTTCAGAGGTGCGAGACGCGGCTTCGACAACCAAACGACAGCCCGTGCGAACTACGCATCGCTCGCGATTTACGACGCATGCGATCGATACCCAACGGTCGAATGCTACGCGTATTACGCACCCTGACACCCGGAGAGAGACGAGAATTACCCTACGATACGTACTTCCGTCGCAAATGTCCGCGCTTCCTCGGTCGCTTATCTCCGGTCGCCCGAAATTCACAAAATTCGACCGACTCGGCAGAAGGCTCAAGCGGTCGCGATAAACGTCGCAATGGCGACGGCGATAGAATGGCCGGCGAGCGGACACAATTAATTACGCGGTGCACAATAATTCGTGGGCAACCTCACCGACGGAGCTCCTCCTGCGGGGATGATCCTCGGCCTCGTCCTCGGTGTTTCATCTCACAAGCGCACACAACAATACTTGGACTGTTTCAGTCGAGCGGCCGCGACAAAGTGATCCCTGGATCTCGCGATCCAGGATCGATAGCGGGGTCGCTGGCCGCGCAGGGGGATGCGCGGACCCCCGGCCAATTAGCGGCTGACACGCGCGAGGTCCTGGCGCCTCGCGCGCCACGCGAAGCATTATCGCGCCCCGCGCGAAATAGTGCCAAGCTTGAACGCTGCCACGGGCCCTTGTTCGGCCCGGGTGAGGTCCTTCCCTCGCCGGTCCTCTCTTGGAGGATGGTTGTCGAATCGGCTGTCGTTCCCGGCTGTCGAGGGGAGGCCATGCTGCTCTCCCCTGTCCGGATTCACGATGCAGGGCTCTCTGGGACAGGATCCTCTGCTCTTATTAATTTCCCTCGGCTGTCGTCTTTAGCTGTCGCGGGGAGGCGATGCTGCTCTCCCCTGTTTGTCGGTGTTCGGTGGTGAGGTGCCTCGATCCGGACTCGATACAAAAAATAAAAAATACAAAAAAAAACAATTAATTTTATGCGCAACTATACCAATTCGCTCGTCTCTCCGGGGAGTACGGTAGCTCTCTCTCTCTCTTGACCTTTGGCGCGACCATTCGGCTCGCGCCCCGTCAAAATTGCCGGGGCGGATAGACGCGACGGGACGGCCACGTCACAATATATATATATATATATATATATATATATATATATATATATAAATATAATACTTTCATTATAACCGACACGTTATAACGCATTGTAATTTGTAACGGTCGAGGATCGAAGAACGTCGAGAAACATCGAGCTGTACTCTGTGCGAAATAATTTGCTGTTGCCAGCGTATCCATTCTGGCATCACTGCTCAGTAAATATATAATATTACAGCCGCCGCGCAGTCTGATTCCGCAATACTATAGAAAATAAAATTTTTATTTTTTGCATTTTTTCGATTTGAAAATAATTGCAATGAATTAATGAAATTTTTGCGATTAAAACGACACCAAACATGACATAAATTGGATCATTTTTAATTAAATTAATTATTAAATTTTAATTATATATTTTATTAAAAATGATTCGATTTATGTCGTGTTTGGTGTCATTTTAATCGCAAAAATCTTATTAATTCGTTGCAATTATTTTCAAATCGAAAAAGAGCGAAATAAAAATTTTTGCGATATTTAAATCCCTAACAGTTGTTATAGATAAGGAAAGATCTCCGATTCAAAACAAGAGTGAGAAGGAGTAAAGAGCAAGCGAGATGAAAAGTCATCAAAGAGTTCCGAAATCTCGCTCACCAGGCTCGTTTTTTCTTATCTTCATATGTATACATGTCAATTTATTATGAAAAATCAAATTTTTATATTTCGCATTTTTTCGATTTCCGAAAATAATTGCAATAGATTAATGAAATTTTTGCAATTAAAATGACACCAAACATGACATAAATCGGATCATTCCTTATCTATAACAACTGTTAGAGATTTCGTAAAATCATATTGTTTTTTTCCCTCTTGCATGCGTGTGACAATAATTTATATATACGCATTATTATTATTGCATTCCCTCTCATATTTTTTCTTTTGTTTTCTCGATCATATGCTCATTCTGTCTCTTTCTAATTTCTCGGTCATTACATATTGCCTCATGCTTCATACATACACGGTTACATATGTTGCGTTTCTCTCTCTCTCTCTCTCTCTCTCTCTCTCTCTCTCTCTCTCTCTCTCTCTCTCTCTCTCTCACTCACTCTCTTTTTCTCTGTTTATTTGTTTGGTATTATATTCTTACATTCGCTCATGTAATCTTATCACTGTTTTTTGGTTCTCATTTCTCTATACCGAAAAAAGCTTTGTACATGTATGCATTTTTATTTTATAATATTTAATATAAAATATATAATTTGTCTCTCTTTCTCTCTGTTTTATTATAATGAATACACCTATGTAATATAATTTATATATATTGTTTACATTTGCAGTAAGAATAATATTTATGATAATTGATAACAATTCATAACTATTTACCAAAAATAAAGTTTAGTAGAATCAATTTACATCACAAAAATATATATATTAATAAAATCACTACTACGAATTATCTCAACATATGATATATAATAATAATAAAATTTTCAAGTTTTACTTTAAAAAAATTTTTTTTTGATAAATATAGACTATAGTTCTTATAAATTATAAATATATATTTATCTGGTATAAAAATCATAACTATCATCATTGTGTTGTATAAAATAAATAATTAAAGTAAAATTGTATACGCTTATACAGGTTTAATAATTTAAATTGATAAAGCCCATCAAATTTTATTTTTTGTAAATTGATTCTATATATATTCAACTTTATTGAACCTTATCTTGATTTGTAAATAGCTGCAAATTATGATCAATTGTCCTACACACTTTTCTTTCTGCAAATGTAAAAAATATATATAAATTAGATGACATAGGTATATTTATTATAACAAAACAGAGAGAAAGAGAGATAAATGTAATAATTTATATTTCGTTAAACTTTATAATAAAAATGCATACATATAAAAAGGTTTTTTTGATATAGAGTAATAAGAACCAAAAAACAGTAAAAGTAACATGAGCGAATATAAGAAAATAATACCGAGCAAAAAAGAGAGAGAGAGAGAGAGTGAGTGAGTGAGTGAGAAAGGGGGGGAGAGAGAGAGAAAGAGAGAGAGAGAGAGACGCAACATGTAATGTGAAGCATGAAGTTGAGCGATATGTAGTGAGTGAAAGATTAAAAAGAGACAGAATGAGCATATGATCGAGAAAACGAAATAAAAAATACGAGGGAGTGCAATCATGAGTATACGTATAAACTATTATCACAGGCATGAAAAAGAGAAAGAGAAAATACGATTTTATCTGTCCTTGTCGATAAAAGTTTTGATGGCAGTGCCATCTATCATGCTATTTGTCAACTAATTTTGTTTGATTTTACTCTTTTGATATCGATACTGTTCATGCACGCACGTACACTAAACAGTTCGAACACAGATTAATAGACAGATAGCCAATGACCCGGGTAAAGACTAGACCGGCACTTTCTTACTGATTTCAGCGCCATACCGTAGTAATGGCCAATGCAGTAACTTCTAACTCCGTTCTCAAGATAAAACTTTTCTGTTGCGCTAGCGGCACTGATTAAACATGTGTCTTTATTTAGGGCTTATAACAAACATGAAAATTTCAAGTATAAAAAAATATTACAAGGCGTATTGGACGAAAAGCTCGAATACAAATTAACTTAATTTTAATACAGATTCACCACAAGAAAGGAGATCAAAATTGATGAAAGTCAATCGCAATCTTTCCTTGACAATGTACTTTAAAAAATTTTAATTAAATTTCATTAAAGAAAATTACTTGAAATTTTTAAGACAGTCGTTTCTTCATTTTTCACAAAATTCAGCTTTTTTGTTATTATCAAATATTTTTGGTATTTTCAAGAATTTTGTTCACTAAAGATCAATGGCAAGATAAGATCTTTAATTTGAGATCAGCAAAAACCAATAAACATAAAAGAAGAGGAAGAAAAGAATTTAGTATTTTTACTTACCGTAATTTCTTATCTAAATGTCAAATATCTTTCATCAGTCTTCTGTGGAAAACGAAACAATTTACAGTTCTCTGATTTGATATTATTACAGTTTCTATATGCACATCTGTCGAATATTGTGATTTTCTTCACATTATTCTTATCCATTTTAATCTATGAAAAGTACCTGCAACAATCGAAAACAAATCGCCAACCGCGAACGAAAAACGTCGAAAAAGCACGCAATTTCCGCGAATCTCGTGATTTTATCGAAACTACAATTTCGTTAAAACTGTAGATTCGTAAAATCGGATCACATCACACACACACACACACACACGTCACACTATTCACAATAATTATTTCAATAACAATGATAAAAAATCATAAGCTATTGAAAATCGCAAACAAAAGCACACTGGGAATTCGTTCTGTGAGACACAGTCGATGTGATCACTCAAGATAAGCGAGTAGAAATAGACATAATTCCAAAAAATAACAATAATAATTTCAAATGTCTTTAAACCTTTTTATTGCTTAGTTTTGTTAGCAACATAATATAATCTCATTATGCTAACTTCCTCGAGGTCCGCAAAATTAAAAAAAAAACAAATTTGCAAAATTTGTTGCCACCTTACGTAGAAAATTGCAAATAATTAGCAAACTTGGGGAAATGTTTAATCGATGGTTTTCTGCTGTTTATTAAATTTGCTAACCATCCCAGGATCCGCAACATTGAAAATTGTTAAAAATTAGCATTTTTGTTAATAAATATTCCGCAAAAATATGTAATGTTTTGCAAAAGTGTTAGAATTTTTTTAAAAATATGCGAAAAGATTTATGAAAATTTGAAATTGCGAACTTGTAAGTTGCACGCAACAAGTATATATATAAATAAACGTTATTTAAATTAAATTGTTTATTCGACTGTATTTCCGCCAAAAATTGCAAGCGTTATGAATATAGGTAACAAATACTTAAAGCATTTTAGGTTTCGTATTTTCAAATTTGCTATCTTCTTCGAGTCCGGCAACATTATTAAAACTTAACAATTCCGACATATCTCTCGCAATAAATTTCTTTTTCACGTAAGAAAAAGCAAAAAATTTTTTAAATTATCCGATTTATGTCGTGTTTGATGTCATTTTAATCGCAAAAATCTCATTAATCTATTAAAATTATTTTCAAATCGATAAAATGTGAAATATAAAAGTTTTATTTTCTGTGGTAAGATGATATATGATACGTGAAAGATAAAGATAAAGGGAACCTCGCGAGAGAGACTTCGGAACTTTTTGATAATTGGTCATCTCGCTTGCTCGTTATTTGTTCTCGCTCTCGATATCGTCGAACTCGAGAGCGAGAACGAATAACGAGCAAGCGAGATGACCAATTATCAAAAAGTTCCGAAGTCTCTCTCGCGAGGTTCCCTTTATCTTTATCTTTCACGTATCATATATCATCTTACCACAGAAAATAAAACTTTTATATTTCACATTTTATCGATTTGAAAATAATTTCAATGGATTAATAAGATTTTTGTGATTAAAATGACATCAAACACGACATAAATCGGATAATTTTTAAAATTTTTTGCTTTTTCTTACGTGAAAAAGAAATTTATTGCGAGAGATATTTCGGAATTGTTAAGTTTTAATAATGTTGCCGAGCTCGAAGAAGTTAGCAAATTTGAAAATACGAGACATAAAATGCTTTAAGTATTTGTTATCTATATTCATAACACTTGCAATTTTTTGGCGGAAATACAGTCGAATAAACAATTTAAATTATATATATATATATATATATATATATATATATATATATATACGTGTTGCGTGCAACTTACGAGTTCGCAAATTTTCATAAATCTTTTCGCATATTTTTAAAAAAATTTTAACACTTTTGCAAAACATTACATATTTTTGCGGAATATTTATTAACAAAAATGCTAATTTTTAACAATTTTCAATGTTGCGGACACTGGGATGGTTAGCAAATTTAATAAACAGCAAAAAACCATCGATTAAACATTTCCCCAAGTTTGCTAATTATTTGCAACTTTCTACGTAAAGTGGCAACAAATTTTGCAAATTCGTTTTTTTTTTAATTTTGCGGACCTCGAGGAAGTTAGCAAAATGAGATATATTATGTTGTTAACAAAACTAAGCAATAAAAAGGTTTATAGTCATTTGAAATTATTGTTACTTTTTTTACTATTTCTACTGGCTTAAGAACGCCAGAAGTTTGTGAGCTCGTCGAGATGAGGCAAAACAATTGCGTGTCAGTTTCATTGTGCGTTAATCTATTGAAACACAGCGCTTTAATTCTTCCGACGCTTTAATTCTTTTCGCTTCTTTAAAGATCTTATCTCTTCCCGTTTCAAAGATCTTTTCCGTGAGCAAAGTTTGAAAATGAATTATCTTTATACTTTATAATTTGTAATCCTCGATAATTTCAAGAATTTTCTGTTTGAAAATTATTAATTTTCTATTGCCTATTTGTTTATTTTTTCGCTTATTTTCTCACAGACTTTATTCCATTGCACTTTTGCTTACAGTTTTCAGTAAACAATTTTTTATCGTAGTTATTGAAAATTATTATTGGGAATTATATACTTGTGCAGTGATCTGAATAATCTGTAATTTAATCGAAATTGTAGATTTTTTAAAAAATCACGAAATTCGCGGAAATTGCGTATTTTCTCGATATTTTCCGTTCGTGACAGGTAGTTTGTTTTTGATTGTTGCAAGCGTTTTTCTTGCATTAAAATAGATTATGAATGCGTGAAGAAAATCACAAAATATTCGACAGATGTACATATAGAAATTATAATAATATCATATCATAAAATTGTAAATTGTTTCGTTTTTCACAGAAGATTGATAAAAGATTTGACATTTGTATAAGAAACTGCGGTAAATAAAAATACAAAATTTTTGAAAATATGTACCAAAAATATTTGATGATAATGAAAAGGTAAACTTTATGAAAAATAAAGAACTTAAATAACTAAAAATTGCACTAAGAAATAAATGGGCTATGTGAGTCATACGGATGTAAGGCGCGTTACGTCAAAATTTAATTAAAGAATTGAGAATTTCAACTTTAAAAATCTTGGAAATGTCCAAACAAATTTTTTATGCCTCATGCACATTTAAAAGTTATATCGAAAAATTAAATTTCGATATAATCTCATCTTATATAATTACTGAATAATTAAAAAATTTTTAAGTTTGATTACTGAAATTTTCACTTTAATTACTGATTATCCAAATAATCAAATAATTATTTACTTTGATTACTGATTATCCAAGTATAAATAATTTTTTAAATTGATTACTAATTATTCGAGCAATCAAGTAATATTAATTTTATAACAATTTTTTATCCATCTTTGGTGAATGGGTGCGAACAGGAGCTAAATCTCTCACCTCTCATTCATCTCATAATCGATTAGCCTGGATTCGCACCAGGGGCAAAGTCTGTTGATAAAATCAAAGGAATTTAGCCTAGACTCGCACCAGGGACAAAGTCTTTTGGTAAAGTCAACAAAATTTAGCACGGACTCGAACCAGGGGCAAAGTGTGTCGGTAAGGGGCAAAGTCTGTGGCACAGAAATGGCGGTCTAGTTTTTACCCAGGTCATTGGCTATCTGTTTATTAATCTGTGGTTCGAACATAAATCTTTTTATATAAGCTTCTAAGATCACTTTTTTTACTTCTGTATTATTCTTTCATGTTATCCCAACTGCGAGCGCTGTGTCTTTAACACAGACGAACTGCAAAACTTATATATTAAAGTAATATTGTTACGACGTGATGCAAGAAGTCAGTAATACTAATGTAATTAACACAGTTTTAAGTAACTTTTCTTGGTTTTTTTGCATTAAGTTATAGCCTCCGCACTTCGTTATTCTTAAAACTTTAATTGTGGAAAAGGATTTATGGATTTGTGTAGCCAATAAAAAGATTTATGATCGAAATGATTCTTCGCATTTTGTCGGTAAAAAAGTCGACTTTAGGATCCCCTTAAATAAAATTTTGGTAAAAAAGAAAATGTCTTATAATTAGGAATACGTGTTCCTTAAAATAACGTTAATTATTAAAAGTTATTCCGGATCACCGCCCGTCGAACGCTGTAATCAGCTGATTGCTACACGCGGAGTGTGTGCGTAAGAGAGAGAGAGAGAAAGAGAGAGAGAGAGGGAGGAAGGATAAGAGAGACAGACATTCACACACACGCACACACGTACGCATACACTTTTTTCTCTTTTTTTCTCTTTTACAACAGTCATACACTCTCGTCATTCAGTCACTCATTCTCTCACTCACTCACTCACTGCTTACTCACTTGCTCACTCACCTTGTAGCAACGTAGCGAATCTTCATGCTACGTATTGTTGTTAACTGCTACACGGTTATGATTGTTAGAGATGCGCGACACATCGAAACTTTCTCGCTTCGAAACACTCTTATACTCGATTGACACAGATTACGCGATAACGAGTTTACTATTGTATTTATTCACTCACTCGATTCTCATCGTTTTATCGATACTAAAACTTACTTTAAAAGAAACGCGAATGCAAAGAGCACATGACTCGACGCGAAGCGACAGACCGCGGAGACTGCGCGATCACAAGGATTATGTTGTCAAAAACGCGACACGCGACATCTAACAATAAATGACTTGCGCGTGGTGCGTGATTAACGCGAGATAACGCAAAAACAACGTGTACGACGGAAAACAATAGCGCAAGAACGCGTGCGAGAGAGAACGATAATACCGCGAGACTTACAATTAGCCCGCGAAAGAGAGAACGATAGCGCGAAAATGACGCGTGCAAGAGAGAACGATAATATCGAGAATAACAACGCGTGTGAGAGAGGCTTACAACTAACGCAAGAGAGACGCAAGGAGAGGCGCGTAAATAATCACATTTTTTACAACTAAAATATATAAAATTTATTAAAATTTGTGTTAATACATTTGTTGTGTGTGTGTGTATACTTAAAATTAAGATGATAATAATAAGAATAATAATTAATAAAATATAATAATTAAAATTTAATAATATTGAGAGGGCGGGAGGTGTCGGATTAAGGGGGATGGCCGCTCCTGGAAGGCTAAGGGGTGATGCGCCAGGCTGAGGGTGCCGCTCCTGGAACAGAAAAAAGACACATATTTCATTAGATTTTAATAATTATTTTATAATAATTTATTTAATATAAGAATAGTACTTACAATGTTATCCATTTATTTGATTTGTGCAAATGGGGCACATATTGCATGGTAATATTTGATGTAAATTTTTCTTGCACTCTTTGCAATAAGTGCCTATTAATAGGGCACAATAATCCGTTTTATGTTTTCGGAGGGAGTATACGTTGTGAAACGACGATGCCAATCTTAAAAAACAATCGGAACAATACTTAGTTCCTTCTTCCACATCGTAATAATAATATTTGATGCATTTTTATAGTAACATCCAGATTATTTATTTCCATCGCGTTTAAATGTTTATATTTTTTCAGTCTTAATTCTTCATCATTATCACTAGCATAATCCGAATCCACTAAGGGTGGTACTTCCTCCTCCTCCTCCTCGGATTCTTCCTCAGAGCCATCCTCGTCTGATTGATCTAGATCATCAACATCTATTTGATTGCCATCTTCGACGATAACAACCTCTTCAATGTCTTGGTCGATGATAATAACATCTTCATCTTCATCGTCGATGATGATAACGTCGTCTTCAGCCATTGCACTAACGAAACGCAAAGAACAACGAAAGAAAATAATAATATTCTAATGTCGCAGACTCCTCTTCATTATATATCTTTTAATATCTTGCGTCTCATTCCAACTAGAGCATCACGTCTCATCTATCTCAGCATTTCTCTACATCTTTGGCGGAGCGTTTTGAGAAAAATTGTCAACTATTCTTATTCGTATGGAAGGAAAGAAATAAAATCATAGATGGAATAAAAATAATTATTTATTGCACGCATCGTAAAGAATATCATTTACAGCACATGTTAATAATTCGCAATCGATCAATGATTCGCTGTCAAAGACATCACTCTCACGTATCGTTTTTACAGCATCGCATACAGTAGTAATATTATTACGTTGTAATACAGTTTCAAATTGTTTAAATTTTTCATTTACAAGATACGTATTCTCGCATAACCAATTGTGCATATGATCGATACAATTTTCAAAATTAAATAAATGTAATAATGTTTCTGGTTTCATGTACAAAGAATTTTCGCATAATGCAAGTTTTACAATTTTCGATTGATACATTTCAATCGTTAAATCTCCAATTCTTAATGGGGGAGCAGTCGATTGTAGAAATTGTTCAACGTCTGCTTGCTTCCGCATCAACAAATTCCACGTTGAAAAAGGCAACACTATTTGATTGCCTCGATTATCGCCGAGAATCAGTTCTATATACGATACAGCTCCAACGCTTATTCCAATGTCCAAATACTTGTACAACGTCGGGGTTGGAGCGTACCTTCTTCCAAGTATGCGAGCCGCACAACGAGGCTGAATACTATAAAAATATAAATAATTAGACAATATTAAAAATCAATAAGTAAAAAATTTTTTAAACGATTTAAACTTACGTGTCGCATTTCTGCTTCTTACACAGCTGAGTTTCACCGTTTCGAATCGGAACATAGAAATTCATATTTTTTCAGCGATGAACCTTTCACACGCGCGATTGATGCAATACTGCAATCGTATTAGAATTAATATCAATTCAAATACTATAATTGCGATGTAGAGGGGATTATTACTGACGCAACATTTTAATTTCCTCTAAAATTTTGTCGATGAACGGCTGCGATGACATCATCCTCAGAACAAAGATTTAGTTGAATTTGCTAAAATCGAGCGCCGATGTACGGCTGCTCCTGATGCATTCACGTCAAAATTATTCAAATGTACGTGACAAATAGTGAAAAAATAACCGCCAAGGTTAAAATGTGTATCATCCCTAGAAAATGATTTAGCTGAATTTGCTAAAATCGAGCGCCGATGTACGGCTGCCCCTGATGCAATCACGTATTTTTCAAATGTACGTGACAAAACGCAAAATTATCAAGGTCAAATTGCACATGATATTACGAGGAATTTTTTGTAAGATGAAATCATTCTAGAATGTTCGATGATAAAACAATGCATAGACGGTATAGAGACATAGAGACGGTATATAAATCATGATAGAGAGGCGCACCCTACCAGTAGCTAAAATACATCAGGACAGTCATTAGAAACGCTAAATTTTGCAAGTGTGTGTTAGCAATATGAAGGAGCAAATTTTGCGAGAGCAATCCGCTGTGCTTGATTCGTTGGAAAACTACATTGTGTGGGAGCAACAATGCGACCAATACATCGAGTCGCTGGAAGAGCAAAGTCGAATCAAACGACCGCGATTGGAAATCGACAATCGCTGATTGCTCGGATCGCGCGCCTCGAAGGGTTGAAAAATTCGGTACGTGGACGTTTCGTACATGCGGGTGCCGGATGTAGTGCGCGTCAAAATAGACTTGTGTGGCGCGAAAATGATACAGCGTTCGAGAGTCGCATATCGACTGGTGCGGTGATAAACTATAATCACATCGAACCGCGCCAATTTCTCGATGACGCCAAAGACATTGTGATAGAACATGTGCAGGACGCTCTAAAAAAACACTGTAATGTGAAAGTGAACACTATATTTAACGGTGAATTTCTGACTGGAGATAAACACGAATAAAACTGTAAATACGGGAAACTATGAACTCTTTCGCACATCCGATTTACGCGAGTGGTACGAACAGCGCATTATCGAGCCACCTTAACGTCTCTAGAAGATTTTCAGGAACGCGACAGCGGGTGGGCTTTGTCGCGAATACTTAATTTAACTGTAAATATTAACAAGTACAATCCCATGCGCGCGGGATCACATCAAATTACCGCGGGAAATTATGATGAAGAGAGCGGTGATTAACGTGCAATCAAAAGACAATGCGTGTTTCGCGTGGGCAGTGATCGCCGCTCTGTATCCCGCCGAAAGGAACGGGAATCATCGTACCCGCATCACGCGACAGTGCTGAATCTCCGGGACATTGAGTTTCCAGTGACTGTGAATCAGATTAAGAAATTTGAACTTGCAAATGACATTTCAATCAATGTGTCACAGCATCGAAGATAAAAACATAGTCCCGATACATCTTTCGCAGCAGAAGCGGGACAAGCATGTGAATCTGCTGTACATTGAAGACAACAACAGCGTGGAACTTTGCTTGGATCAAGAATTTATCCCGACTAGTGAACTCACAACTGAGCAAAAATTATCACAAGAAATATATCTGCGATCGGTAAGTTTATTTTATATTATTTGAATAATTATAATTTATATAATTATAATATGGATTGTTTAAATCTTAATTAAAATTTTTTTCCTTTACAGATGTCTGCATTATTTTTATTCAGACGACAAGTTGCAGTCGCATATGGTCGACTGCGGAAAGCTGAATGATTGCGCTGTCTGATTGCCGAGCGACAAGGACAAGTGGCTATCGTTCAACAACTTCAATCGGAAGGAGCGGCTTCCATCGTACGCCGACCTGCGTTGTGGCGTTCTGGCCAAGACGGAACAAGAGAAAAATGCGTATCAACACCATCGGGTATTTAGTTTAGCTATGTACATTGCTCATACGACGTTATCAGCGTATCATACGCGTCATAGCGCCGATTGTATAACTTGGTTCGCCGCAGACCTCTAAAATTTAGCAATTCGCGTTAAGAATATTTGAAAAACAAATGTCCCCATGATAAATTTAACGACCAATGAGTGGGAGAAATTCCGTAGCGCCACTCAATGTCATATATGCGAAAAACCGTTCGCACAAGACGATACACGCGTTCGCGATCATTGCCATCTGACCGGGTGGTACAGAGGTCCAGCACACTTAAATTGTAATCTAAATCATAAAGAATCTTTTTGTATTCCGATAGTTTTTCATAATTTATCCGGTTATGACTCACACTTTATTATCGAGGAAATAGCCACAGCGTTCGAAAGGAAAATCGAGTTATTACCGATAACCAAGGAAAAATATATTTCGTTTACAAAAGATGTTTGTATGGAAGAATAAAAAAATCATGTAAAATTACGTTTCATCGATTTATTCAAATTTCTCGCATCGAATCTTGATAAATTGGCATCATTTTTAGACAAAGATAAACTCAAAATTTAAAAATCGGAATTTCAAAATTTATCTACAGAACTTCAATTTGTTAACGCGAAAAGATGTATTTCCATACGAATACATCGATTCCGTTGACAGGTTGCAAGATACATGTTTACCATCGCGCGAATCGTTTTACAGTTCCTTGACCGGTGAAACTGTATCCGAGAGCGATTACGCGCACGCCGAGAACGTCTGGACGCGATTCTCCATTCGAACGCTAGGCGAATATAGCGACTTGTACCTCAAAATCGATGTCTTGTTCTTAGCCGACATTTTCGAAAACTTTCTAGATAAATGTATCGAAAGTTACGGACTCGACCCCGCGTATTACTATACTCTCCCCGGGTACACGTGGGACGCCATGTTGAAGCATACAAAGATCACGTTCGAGCTGCTTACCGACATCGACATGGATATGTTCATCGAATGTGGTATACGCGGCGGTCTGTTCGGGTAGATACGCTCACGCTAATAACAAGTACATGGAGTCGTACGATCCATCGAAACCATCATCGTACTTGATGTACTTTGATGTAAATAATTTGTACGGATGGGCAATGTGTCAACCGTTACCCTATGCCGATTTTCGATGGGTCGACGATGTGTCCAATTTTCGTATCATCCATCGCGCTAGATTCGCCTACGGGCTATATCCTCGAAGTGGACCTCGAGTATCCGCAACATCCTCACGATGCGCAACCTACCGTTTTGCCCGACACGCGACAAACCTGGCAAGCGGGAATTTAAACTGCTTGCAACGTTATACGATAAGAAGCGTTACGTGATACACTACCACAACCTGCAGCAGTGTACGCATCACAGCCTTCGTGTGACAAAAATACATCGAATTTTAGAGTTTTCACAATCTCCCTGGTTTCGAAATTACATAGAATTAAATACACATTTCAGAACATTGGCTAAAAATGATTTCGAAAAAAATTTATACAAATTAATGAACTATGCGGTATTTGGCAAAACGATGGAAAATGTGCGCAATTCTGTCGATGTAAAATTATTAACAAAGTGGGACGGTCGATACGGCGCAGAGGCGATGATCGCGAAACCAAATTTCCACAGCAGAAGCGTTTTTTCGGAGAACTTAATCGCTGTGGAATTGCGTAAACTCGAGGTGAAATTCTACAAACCGATTTACGTGGGTATGTGCATCCTCGACATATCCAAGACATGTTTGTACGAATTTCATCACGATTATATGACGCCAATATATTGCGACAAATGCCGGGTAATGTATACCGATACGGACAGTCTCACATCGAGTGTGCGGATGTATATGAGAATATGAAGCGCGACATCGCTAGATTCGACACGAGCGATTATGCGGTGGACAATGTGTACGGTATACCGCTTCTAAATAAAAAGATATCGGGTCTAATGAAGGACGAAAACAACAGTGCCATAATGACCGAATTCGTCGCAAGATCTCAGGACTCAGAGCAAAGATGTTACGAGTAAATGGGAAAAAGGATACGAAGAAAGTTAAAGGCGTCAAAAGCAACGTTGTCGCGAGAACGATAACGTTCGACGATTACACGCGGTGCTTGAACGAAGAGATTGAAATGACGCATCAGCAGTCGTATATACGATCTAAATTACACCAAGTATACACGATCCGCGAGACGAAAATTGCTCTGAGTCCGTATGACGACAAGCGATATATCGATATATACCCGATACCACCGATACGCTACCGTGGGGACATTATCGGATACTGTAAATAAATGTATATTTTGTTTATTGTAAATTTTGTACAACCATGTATATATTTTGTACATTTTATATTATATATTTATATTTATATTTTAATAAATTTTATATATTTTATATACGCATATTTTATGTTTCAATAAATGTTTACAATACATTATTTTTATGTATCCAAGAATTGTATGATTTATCTATTCCCAACCATTTCACGTATACGTCATCACCGTCATACGTCACCCTTTTCCCACAAAATTTTTTCCATGAGATATACATCGGGATTGGCGACGCGTTGTAACTCGTATTCGTAGAATCCTCCAGCGATAGGATTTCCCCGCGAATCTTCGAGTATGAATGTCGCGGGATTAGTTTTCCGCACCTCGATAATCTTAAAAACTTCGGTCGTCCAATTTGGTGTGAAACTTTTTTCAAAGATGGTCTTGTATTTGCTCACGCGTACCGAATCGCCTACTTTAAATTTTGTCGGAGCCGCAATTTTTACATTGCTGTACACCGTATTTAAAAGTTTTTTGGCGATCGCCGGAGTGACGTCGACAGGTCTCATACCGATAGTGCGATGTTTTCGCGTATTGTACTCTGCAACGAGTCGAGATAGCTCGTCGATTCATTTGTAATTTCCATTCAACGTAAACATTTTCCACATATTGTTTTTTAAAGTACAATTGAATCGTTTCACAACCGAGGCTTTCATAATGGAATATGTCGAGTAATGATTAATGTTGTGTTTCTTCATGAGTTTCTGCACACTCTCGAGTTAAAATTCTTTTCCTCTGTCAGTTTGAAAATTTTTCGGACACCTTTTATCGTTTCCAATAATCTTTGCGATCGTTTCGGACATTTCGTTCCCGCTCTTACTCTTGAGCGGTACGGCTCACGCATACTTGCTCAACACATCGATAACCGTGAATATGTATTTATGACCCTTGTTGAGTCAAGAGTACGAACGCATGTCCACCACGTCCGCCTGCCACAGATCATCGTACCCGCGTAGAATGACGCGTCTTCGTGGAAAATTTCTTCTCGCCGGAGCATGTAATTCCTCGACTAGTTGCCGCTTTTCGGAGGTGTTTTTGTTCTCTCGCACGTTTGATCGAGACATAATTAATATGCGGTATTAGTATATCCGTATATCTCGCTTACTGTGCCGAGTCAGATGTTGCATATCTCAGCACATTCTTTATTTCATCCATCATTAATCGTAGCGCCTGCACGTTTGTTTCGAGCGCAATAATTTTTTGTTCAATTTCTCCCTGTCGATCTCTCAAAAGTTTATCCACGTATCGTTTGTTGACGGCGTCGGTATCAGCTTCCGGTTGCGCTACACGTTGAATCTTGCGCGACCTTGCGTCAAAGCCGGTAGTACTTTGGCAGAGAGCGTTATCGCGAACGTAATTTCTCAATAATCCATTCCATTCATAGTACAAATTGTTCGACGTTCTCAGCGATAATCCAAATTTATTAATCGACATTTCGGTACCGAGAACATTGGCCGAATGACACGTATCGCCAACACATAGTTTAATTTATAATAATGCCGGCCTCGCGAAGTTCTTCGATAATTGACAAGATTTCATTGTCGTGAGCATTGTTGCCGGCTCGACGCGAGGCGTCCAGCAATCGCAAACGATCCACCAATTCGTCGGGATCGTTCCAATGCACGTAATCGATCATGTTGTCGCTGAGCGTCATGGTGCGCGGCGCATCTATACCTCTTCCAATCTTTCTATCGGGGAATAATGGTGCAATTATATATTTATACTTGTATCCTTTATTAGTTTTAATAGGATTATTAACTTTGTTGTCACGCTTATGCACATTTGTTATATTTAATATACTTCGATATTTATACAAGTCTCGAGTATATTATTTATGATTGGGAAATGTTTTAAAAATCAAATCGTAGATACCTTCGGTTCCCTTATATTTTATTCCATCGATAATTATATTATCTTCCTTGCCCACATCGAAACATTTATCACCGAGCATCATTCCTTCGCTAGTAAATTTAACACCGTAGACATAATCCATGCTTTTATTTTTATCAATACTCATAATATCTCCTATATATTTTTGCGCCAGTGGACCAAAATGCTCTCGGAACGTTTTCTGACCTTCGGACGTTTCTAATTCGTGTCGGATCGATGTTACAAACGAAACGGGTGTGGTCTCGTAAATTTCTTCGACGGACGTGGATGGTTTGACGCGATTGTACTTTTATCGGAGTAGAAACAGTAGCCAGATTAGAAAATTGCTTCCTTCACTTTGATCGATTTGGTGTCAAATATATCGGTGAATCGTTTATCGGCATATTTATCCGTGTTCGCTTTATTCCTTGCTTTGGCTCTTTTATTTTTTACTCGTTCTTCTCTCCAAACGTCAAACTCAACGGTTCGATTTTTGACGCATCAGATTCCACAGTTTTCGACAAGCTGTTTTAAAGGCTCGGTAGTCGGCTTAAACTGTCAATATGATATTTTCCTCCATTTTATCAGTTTTCAAAACGCGATATTTTTTGCGAATCAATTCGCTCGTTTTTGCAATCTCTGTCACAATCTTTTCACGATCACCGTTCATGATGCTCGATCGATGTGTCGATGATGACTGATCGCTTTACGGTATCGTTAAATCCTCTTCTATATCGTCCATTGATCAACGTACTATCTTTATCAATGACTACGAAACCATATTTGCGTTGCCAACATTTCTGACACAATGTACGGAAATCATCGTAAGACATGTCGGTATTCACGTGATCGTTGTACACATGTTTCAAGTTTGTGCCGTCTTGTTTAAACAAGATCAGCAGTTTCGCGTTGTCGCGTATAAGATACTTAGGTATCTTGGCGTACGTCTGACAAAAATAGAAACAGTCAACGCTCGAGTGTCGACCCATTGCAAAGTACTCTCTTATCGTATTTTGCTTGTCGCACGCCACGTCATCAAAGATAAAGATGGAATTCGGAAGCGCCTCGCTCAGTGGAATGACGTTGCTGTTATTAGAGAATGTAAAATAATTTCGTCTATAGGTACTAGTAAATTTTTCAAGTATTTGTATTTCGGCTGTTGAAGCGATTTCGAGTATACGTACACGTTCTCGAAACGTACACCGTGCGGACTTTCTATCAAACTAATCAACACGTTTGTCTTACCACAGTTTGAAGGGCCACAAACAATACCGCGTATAGTAGTTGGTAACATGTTTCCATGCTTGCGTACTTTTTTCTCCGATATTAATCTATCGTCGAAATTTAATACTTTGATTACCCGCGCTTGTCGCACGAACCGTATGTTTTCTCTTTCGAATCAATTTTGCGAATGATCACGAAGAGGAGACCTATTTATAGAAGTGTCTCGACTCGAAACCGCTCAGTATCAAAAATGTTTCTCCTTCTGTCGGATGAGAGAGACATTCTCCGGTTTACCGCCGAACAACTGCAGTATATCCCAAAGATTCTTTTACTGCAAAATTTCGATGATTACGTGAAACGATTGTAGGACAAGCTTCCAGAATATATAAAGACTGATTCAGAGGTTCGACAATATCGTTCGTGCATGCGACATTACAACCAGCCGTGGCAACGAACACACATTGACGGTCCACCACCGTTGATAAAAGATTGCTGAGACGAATGTCAGCGAGACTCGTAAGAGGCAGCGGTCTCTTAAATCGTGCGATAAACGCGCTTCCCATCAAATTACATATTCCCGGTTATCAGTTTTGCGGGCCGGGAACTCGATTAGAGAAACGATTGGCTAGAGGCGATCGAGGTATCAATCCATTGGACGCAGCGTGTCGCGAACACGACATTGCTTACTCGCGAAGCAACGACCTCGACCAACGTCACATCGCGGATCGCATACTAGCTGCAAGAGCGCGAGAACGCATTACCGCGAGGGATTCGATTCTCGGTGAAAGAGCAGCCGCTACGACTGTTTGGGCGGCAATGAAGGCAAAGACAAAACTCGGCATGGGGATGAAAAAGCCATCGACGGCAAAGAGGAGGAAAAAACGAATACTTCCAGTAGTGAAACGCGGTGGTATTTTATTACTTTTACCGTTGTTGATAGTTGTCGGTTCTTTGACCGGCGGTGCAGCGGGAATCGCAAAGGCGGTAAACGATAGCAAGGCGGCGCAACGTCAGCTGGAAGAGATGCAGCGTCACAATCGCGCTATGGAAAGTCGCGGACTTTATCTCGCTCCGTACAAGCGTGGACAGCGATTCTCAACAAAGTCTAAGAGAAAAAAAAAACGTCGAAAAAACATTAAAAATGCCTACGGGTGCGACAACTAACGTGCAATTGGAACAATTTGCGAAACGTATGCGCATACCTTTCTTTAGAGGTGTTTTCATGCACAATAATTTATCGATAAGCGTGTACGACGAAACGAAAGCGGTATCGTCAATTTGGATGACGTTGATGGTCCCGGTACTCATTGGGTACCGTACGCAAAGAGGGGTGATCGTGTCGTATATTTCGACAGTTTTGGAAATCTTCGACTACCCAAGGAACTTGTGCGATATTTCGGACGAGTGAAAATTGAATACAATTACACATCTTATCAAAGTTATAATCAGAGTATCTGTGGACAGTTGTGTTTAAAATTTCTTCAAACAATCAATTTAAAGCCTGACAATTCATCGTCACGACTCAGTATTCGTTCGACATGTCACTGACACTTACGTTGACTGGCAGAAGCAGCGTTCTCGCTGTAAGCTATTTCGCTATAGATTTGACCGATGCCGATTACGAGCTCGGATTAACGGATTTTGAAACTTATCATACGATTCCGAACGTAAATTTTTCGAATAATAAATTTTATTTTGGCAACGACAACAAGGAAATTACGATTCCTGAAGGATCGTACGAATTGCACGCCATAAATGACTATCTCAAACGCTCAATTTTGCGAGATGAATACCTTTCCAGAGATGTTGAAAACGATTATGATAAGGAATATCCAATAGCGCTCCGCGCCAATCACAGCACATTAAAGAGCGAAATCAAATGCGCCTACAGAATAAACTTTACCAAACCCGGCAATGTAGGATCCTTGCTTGGATTCTCGTCGAATCGTATATTGCAACCTCGCAAGTGGTATGAATCGAACGAACCTGTTAATATATTATAAACGTAAATATTAATCGTAGAATGCAACGTGATTACTGGTGGCTACAGCAACGGCATGTGCGTACACACGATACATGAATTTTCACCGAGCGTACCGCCAGGATATAAGATATCGGAAACGCCGGCACAGATCATTTATTTGCCGATCATCGTATGGAGCATTACGGATTTAACGATACGTACTGTGGATCAAAGAGGTCGATTGCTTGATTTTCGAGGAGAGGAAATTACCGTAAGATTGCATATACGGCGGCGACAAACATAGTATGCTCGTGCTGAACGAAACGGAGCACGCGAGAGACGGACAATACTATTGCAGTAAGGCGAGCGTATCGGGTGACAATAATAAGATTGCCGTTAAAAAGAAGCTGAGCGCGTTGAATCGTGAATTTTTGAAATCATTGGGATTCATCGTACGAAAGAATGATTGATTTTGAATATCGGAGTGAGCCAGTCTTTGATGATCGCATCGTCAAGATTGAGCATACTACGTACAATCCGTACGCCAATACGACGCTTGGATACAGCGACGAGATACGAATACCTATACAACATCAGGATTTGTACACGTTACCGTGCAAAAGCTTTCTTTAAATCGAGGGAAGGTTTAATGTGCGTAAAGCGAATGATGAAATGAAGGTTGTATTGGGAAACAATTGCGTCGCATTCATGTTTGATGAGCTTCGATACGAACTCGACGGAGTAGAGATTGATCGCAACAGAAATGTTGGAATAACATCGACGCTCAAAAATTATGTCTCTCTAACACATCAGAAAAGTATAAACTTGAAGAACGCAGCGTGGGATTTGACGTACAACGGTGACAAAAATTATTTCAACTTTTGCGTGCCGCTCAACATTGCTGGGATTTTGCAAGAATTAATAAACGTCGTGATATACGCTCGTCACGAATTGATTTTGATACGTTCGCGCAACGATAATAATTGTCTATTCGGCATATCCGTCGTCGGAAGCTGAGATTGAATTACTCAAGATTATTCAAGTGCCGTATGTGCGTTCCTCATGTAATATTGAACGAGTAATAATAAGAATCTATCCAATGTTGCGAAATGTTGGAAAGCGGACGATA
>NW_020229471.1:0-64913 GCF_003227725.1 Camponotus floridanus | reverse complement strand
TTTAGTTTAGCTATGTACATTGCTCATACCGACGCTTATCAGCGTATTCAACGGGCCGTCATAGCGCCGATTGTATAACTTGGTTCGCCGCAGACCTCTAAAATTTAGCAATTCGCGTTAAGAATATTTGAAAAACAAATGTCCCCATGATAAATTTAACGACCAATGAGTGGGAGAAATTCCGTAGCGCCACTCAATGTCATATATGCGAAAAACCGTTCGCACAAGACGATACACGCGTTCGCGATCATTGCCATCTGACCGGGTGGTACAGAGGTCCAGCACACTTAAATTGTAATCTAAATCATAAAGAATCTTTTTGTATTCCGATAGTTTTTCATAATTTATCCGGTTATGACTCACACTTTATTATCGAGGAAATAGCCACAGCGTTCGAAAGGAAAATCGAGTTATTACCGATAACCAAGGAAAAATATATTTCGTTTACAAAAGATGTTTGTATGGAAGAATAAAAAAATCATGTAAAATTACGTTTCATCGATTTATTCAAATTTCTCGCATCGAATCTTGATAAATTGGCATCATTTTTAGACAAAGATAAACTCAAAATTTAAAAATCGGAATTTCAAAATTTATCTACAGAACTTCAATTTGTTAACGCGAAAAGATGTATTTCCATACGAATACATCGATTCCGTTGACAGGTTGCAAGATACATGTTTACCATCGCGCGAATCGTTTTACAGTTCCTTGACCGGTGAAACTGTATCCGAGAGCGATTACGCGCACGCCGAGAACGTCTGGACGCGATTCTCCATTCGAACGCTAGGCGAATATAGCGACTTGTACCTCAAAATCGATGTCTTGTTCTTAGCCGACATTTTCGAAAACTTTCTAGATAAATGTATCGAAAGTTACGGACTCGACCCCGCGTATTACTATACTCTCCCCGGGTACACGTGGGACGCCATGTTGAAGCATACAAAGATCACGTTCGAGCTGCTTACCGACATCGACATGGATATGTTCATCGAATGTGGTATACGCGGCGGTCTGTTCGGGTAGATACGCTCACGCTAATAACAAGTACATGGAGTCGTACGATCCATCGAAACCATCATCGTACTTGATGTACTTTGATGTAAATAATTTGTACGGATGGGCAATGTGTCAACCGTTACCCTATGCCGATTTTCGATGGGTCGACGATGTGTCCAATTTTCGTATCATCCATCGCGCTAGATTCGCCTACGGGCTATATCCTCGAAGTGGACCTCGAGTATCCGCAACATCCTCACGATGCGCAACCTACCGTTTTTGCCCGACACGCGACAAACCTGGCAAGCGGGAATTTAAACTGCTTGCAACGTTATACGATAAGAAGCGTTACGTGATACACTACCACAACCTGCAGCAGTGTACGCATCACAGCCTTCGTGTGACAAAAATACATCGAATTTTAGAGTTTTCACAATCTCCCTGGTTTCGAAATTACATAGAATTAAATACACATTTCAGAACATTGGCTAAAAATGATTTCGAAAAAAATTTATACAAATTAATGAACTATGCGGTATTTGGCAAAACGATGGAAAATGTGCGCAATTCTGTCGATGTAAAATTATTAACAAAGTGGGACGGTCGATACGGCGCAGAGGCGATGATCGCGAAACCAAATTTCCACAGCAGAAGCGTTTTTTCGGAGAACTTAATCGCTGTGGAATTGCGTAAACTCGAGGTGAAATTCTACAAACCGATTTACGTGGGTATGTGCATCCTCGACATATCCAAGACATGTTTGTACGAATTTCATCACGATTATATGACGCCAATATATTGCGACAAATGCCGGGTAATGTATACCGATACGGACAGTCTCACATCGAGTGTGCGGATGTATATGAGAATATGAAGCGCGGACATCGCTAGATTCGACACGAGCGATTATGCGGTGGACAATGTGTACGGTATACCGCTTCTAAATAAAAAGATATCGGGTCTAATGAAGGACGAAAACAACAGTGCCATAATGACCGAATTCGTCGCAAGATCTCAGGACTCAGAGCAAAGATGTTACGAGTAAATGGGAAAAAGGATACGAAGAAAGTTAAAGGCGTCAAAAGCAACGTTGTCGCGAGAACGATAACGTTCGACGATTACACGCGGTGCTTGAACGAAGAGATTGAAATGACGCATCAGCAGTCGTATATACGATCTAAATTACACCAAGTATACACGATCGCGAGACGAAAATTGCTCTGAGTCCGTATGACGACAAGCGATATATCGATATATACCCGATACCACCGATACGCTACCGTGGGGACATTATCGGATACTGTAAATAAATGTATATTTTGTTTATTGTAAATTTTGTACAACCATGTATATATTTTGTACATTTTATATTATATATTTATATTTATATTTTAATAAATTTTATATATTTTATATACGCATATTTTATGTTTCAATAAATGTTTACAATACATTATTTTTATGTATCCAAGAATTGTATGATTTATCTATTCCCAACCATTTCACGTATACGTCATCACCGTCATACGTCACCCTTTTCCCACAAAATTTTTTCCATGAGATATACATCGGGATTGGCGACGCGTTGTAACTCGTATTCGTAGAATCCTCCAGCGATAGGATTTCCCCGCGAATCTTCGAGTATGAATGTCGCGGGATTAGTTTTCCGCACCTCGATAATCTTAAAAACTTCGGTCGTCCAATTTGGTGTGAAACTTTTTTCAAAGATGGTCTTGTATTTGCTCACGCGTACCGAATCGCCTACTTTAAATTTTGTCGGAGCCGCAATTTTTACATTGCTGTACACCGTATTTAAAAGTTTTTTGGCGATCGCCGGAGTGACGTCGACAGGTCTCATACCGATAGTGCGATGTTTTCGCGTATTGTACTCTGCAACGAGTCGAGATAGCTCGTCGATTCATTTGTAATTTCCATTCAACGTAAACATTTTCCACATATTGTTTTTTAAAGTACAATTGAATCGTTTCACAACCGAGGCTTTCATAATGGAATATGTCGAGTAATGATTAATGTTGTGTTTCTTCATGAGTTTCTGCACACTCTCGAGTTAAAATTCTTTTCCTCTGTCAGTTTGAAAATTTTTCGGACACCTTTTATCGTTTCCAATAATCTTTGCGATCGTTTCGGACATTTCGTTCCCGCTCTTACTCTTGAGCGGTACGGCTCACGCATACTTGCTCAACACATCGATAACCGTGAATATGTATTTTATGACCCTTGTTGAGTCAAGAGTACGAACGCATGTCCACCACGTCCGCCTGCCACAGATCATCGTACCCGCGTAGAATGACGCGTCTTCGTGGAAAATTTCTTCTCGCCGGAGCATGTAATTCCTCGACTAGTTGCCGCTTTTCGGAGGTGTTTTTGTTCTCTCGCACGTTTGATCGAGACATAATTAATATGCGGTATTAGTATATCCGTATATCTCGCTTACTGTGCCGAGTCAGATGTTGCATATCTCAGCACATTCTTTATTTCATCCATCATTAATCGTAGCGCCTGCACGTTTGTTTCGAGCGCAATAATTTTTTGTTCAATTTCTCCCTGTCGATCTCTCAAAAGTTTATCCACGTATCGTTTGTTGACGGCGTCGGTATCAGCTTCCGGTTGCGCTACACGTTGAATCTTGCGCGACCTTGCGTCAAAGCCGGTAGTACTTTGGCAGAGAGCGTTATCGCGAACGTAATTTCTCAATAATCCATTCCATTCATAGTACAAATTGTTCGACGTTCTCAGCGATAATCCAAATTTATTAATCGACATTTCGGTACCGAGAACATTGGCCGAATGACACGTATCGCCAACACATAGTTTAATTTATAATAATGCCGGCCTCGCGAAGTTCTTCGATAATTGACAAGATTTCATTGTCGTGAGCATTGTTGCCGGCTCGACGCGAGGCGTCCAGCAATCGCAAACGATCCACCAATTCGTCGGGATCGTTCCAATGCACGTAATCGATCATGTTGTCGCTGAGCGTCATGGTGCGCGGCGCATCTATACCTCTTCCAATCTTTCTATCGGGGAATAATGGTGCAATTATATATTTATACTTGTATCCTTTATTAGTTTTAATAGGATTATTAACTTTGTTGTCACGCTTATGCACATTTGTTATATTTAATATACTTCGATATTTATACAAGTCTCGAGTATATTATTTATGATTGGGAAATGTTTTAAAAATCAAATCGTAGATACCTTCGGTTCCCTTATATTTTATTCCATCGATAATTATATTATCTTCCTTGCCCACATCGAAACATTTATCACCGAGCATCATTCCTTCGCTAGTAAATTTAACACCGTAGACATAATCCATGCTTTTATTTTTATCAATACTCATAATATCTCCTATATATTTTTGCGCCAGTGGACCAAAATGCTCTCGGAACGTTTTCTGACCTTCGGACGTTTCTAATTCGTGTCGGATCGATGTTACAAACGAAACGGGTGTGGTCTCGTAAATTTCTTCGACGGACGTGGATGGTTTGACGCGATTGTACTTTTATCGGAGTAGAAACAGTAGCCAGATTAGAAAATTGCTTCCTTCACTTTGATCGATTTGGTGTCAAATATATCGGTGAATCGTTTATCGGCATATTTATCCGTGTTCGCTTTATTCCTTGCTTTGGCTCTTTTATTTTTTACTCGTTCTTCTCTCCAAACGTCAAACTCAACGGTTCGATTTTTGACGCATCAGATTCCACAGTTTTCGACAAGCTGTTTTAAAGGCTCGGTAGTCGGCTTAAACTGTCAATATGATATTTTCCTCCATTTTATCAGTTTTCAAAACGCGATATTTTTTGCGAATCAATTCGCTCGTTTTTGCAATCTCTGTCACAATCTTTTCACGATCACCGTTCATGATGCTCGATCGATGTGTCGATGATGACTGATCGCTTTACGGTATCGTTAAATCCTCTTCTATATCGTCCATTGATCAACGTACTATCTTTATCAATGACTACGAAACCATATTTGCGTTGCCAACATTTCTGACACAATGTACGGAAATCATCGTAAGACATGTCGGTATTCACGTGATCGTTGTACACATGTTTCAAGTTTGTGCCGTCTTGTTTAAACAAGATCAGCAGTTTCGCGTTGTCGCGTATAAGATACTTAGGTATCTTGGCGTACGTCTGACAAAAATAGAAACAGTCAACGCTCGAGTGTCGACCCATTGCAAAGTACTCTCTTATCGTATTTTGCTTGTCGCACGCCACGTCATCAAAGATAAAGATGGAATTCGGAAGCGCCTCGCTCAGTGGAATGACGTTGCTGTTATTAGAGAATGTAAAATAATTTCGTCTATAGGTACTAGTAAATTTTTCAAGTATTTGTATTTCGGCTGTTGAAGCGATTTCGAGTATACGTACACGTTCTCGAAACGTACACCGTGCGGACTTTCTATCAAACTAATCAACACGTTTGTCTTACCACAGTTTGAAGGGCCACAAACAATACCGCGTATAGTAGTTGGTAACATGTTTCCATGCTTGCGTACTTTTTTCTCCGATATTAATCTATCGTCGAAATTTAATACTTTGATTACCCGCGCTTGTCGCACGAACCGTATGTTTTCTCTTTCGAATCAATTTTGCGAATGATCACGAAGAGGAGACCTATTTATAGAAGTGTCTCGACTCGAAACCGCTCAGTATCAAAAATGTTTCTCCTTCTGTCGGATGAGAGAGACATTCTCCGGTTTACCGCCGAACAACTGCAGTATATCCCAAAGATTCTTTTACTGCAAAATTTCGATGATTACGTGAAACGATTGTAGGACAAGCTTCCAGAATATATAAAGACTGATTCAGAGGTTCGACAATATCGTTCGTGCATGCGACATTACAACCAGCCGTGGCAACGAACACACATTGACGGTCCACCACCGTTGATAAAAGATTGCTGAGACGAATGTCAGCGAGACTCGTAAGAGGCAGCGGTCTCTTAAATCGTGCGATAAACGCGCTTCCCATCAAATTACATATTCCCGGTTATCAGTTTTGCGGGCCGGGAACTCGATTAGAGAAACGATTGGCTAGAGGCGATCGAGGTATCAATCCATTGGACGCAGCGTGTCGCGAACACGACATTGCTTACTCGCGAAGCAACGACCTCGACCAACGTCACATCGCGGATCGCATACTAGCTGCAAGAGCGCGAGAACGCATTACCGCGAGGGATTCGATTCTCGGTGAAAGAGCAGCCGCTACGACTGTTTGGGCGGCAATGAAGGCAAAGACAAAACTCGGCATGGGGATGAAAAAGCCATCGACGGCAAAGAGGAGGAAAAAACGAATACTTCCAGTAGTGAAACGCGGTGGTATTTTATTACTTTTACCGTTGTTGATAGTTGTCGGTTCTTTGACCGGCGGTGCAGCGGGAATCGCAAAGGCGGTAAACGATAGCAAGGCGGCGCAACGTCAGCTGGAAGAGATGCAGCGTCACAATCGCGCTATGGAAAGTCGCGGACTTTATCTCGCTCCGTACAAGCGTGGACAGCGATTCTCAACAAAGTCTAAGAGAAAAAAAAACGTCGAAAAAACATTAAAAATGCCTACGGGTGCGACAACTAACGTGCAATTGGAACAATTTGCGAAACGTATGCGCATACCTTTCTTTAGAGGTGTTTTCATGCACAATAATTTATCGATAAGCGTGTACGACGAAACGAAAGCGGTATCGTCAATTTGGATGACGTTGATGGTCCCGGTACTCATTGGGTACCGTACGCAAAGAGGGGTGATCGTGTCGTATATTTCGACAGTTTTGGAAATCTTCGACTACCCAAGGAACTTGTGCGATATTTCGGACGAGTGAAAATTGAATACAATTACACATCTTATCAAAGTTATAATCAGAGTATCTGTGGACAGTTGTGTTTAAAATTTCTTCAAACAATCAATTTAAAGCCTGACAATTCATCGTCACGACTCAGTATTCGTTCGACATGTCACTGACACTTACGTTGACTGGCAGAAGCAGCGTTCTCGCTGTAAGCTATTTCGCTATAGATTTGACCGATGCCGATTACGAGCTCGGATTAACGGATTTTGAAACTTATCATACGATTCCGAACGTAAATTTTTCGAATAATAAATTTTATTTTGGCAACGACAACAAGGAAATTACGATTCCTGAAGGATCGTACGAATTGCACGCCATAAATGACTATCTCAAACGCTCAATTTTGCGAGATGAATACCTTTCCAGAGATGTTGAAAACGATTATGATAAGGAATATCCAATAGCGCTCCGCGCCAATCACAGCACATTAAAGAGCGAAATCAAATGCGCCTACAGAATAAACTTTACCAAACCCGGCAATGTAGGATCCTTGCTTGGATTCTCGTCGAATCGTATATTGCAACCTCGCAAGTGGTATGAATCGAACGAACCTGTTAATATATTATAAACGTAAATATTAATCGTAGAATGCAACGTGATTACTGGTGGCTACAGCAACGGCATGTGCGTACACACGATACATGAATTTTCACCGAGCGTACCGCCAGGATATAAGATATTGGAAACGCCGGCACAGATCATTTATTTGCCGATCATCGTATGGAGCATTACGGATTTAACGATACGTACTGTGGATCAAAGAGGTCGATTGCTTGATTTTCGAGGAGAGGAAATTACCGTAAGATTGCATATACGGCGGCGACAAACATAGTATGCTCGTGCTGAACGAAACGGAGCACGCGAGAGACAATACTATTGCAGTAAGGCGAGCGGTATCGGGTGATAATAATATGATAGCCATTAAAAAGAAACTGAGCGCGTTGAATCGTGAATTTTTGAAATCATTGGGATTCATCGTACGAAAAGAATGATTGATATTTTGAATATCGAAGGTGAGCCAGTCTTTGACAATTGCATCGTCAAGATTGAGTCTTATACGTACAATCCGTACGCCAATACGACGCTTGGATACAGTGACGAGATACGAATACCTATACAACATCAGGATTTGTACACGTTACCGTGCAAAAGCTTTCTTTAAATCGAGGGAAGGTTTAATGTGCGTAAAGCGAATGATAAAATGAAGATTGTATTGGGAAACAATTGCGTCGCATTAATGTTTGATGAGCTTCGATACGAACTCGACGGAGTAGAGATTGATCGCAATAGAAATGTTGGAATAACTTCGACGCTCAAAAATTATGTCTCTCTAACACATCAGAAAAGTATAAACTTGAAGAACGCTGCGTGAGATTTGACGTACAACGGTGACAAAAATTATTTCAACTTTTGCGTGCCGCTTAACATATTGCTGGGATTTTGCAAAGATTATAAACGTTGTGATTAATGTTCGTCACGAATTGATTTTGACACGTTCGCGCAACGATAATAATTGTCTATTCGGATATCCGTCGTCGGAAGCTGAGATTGAATTACTCAAGATATAATGGCGTATGCCTCATGTAATATTGAACGAGATTAATAAATCATCAATGTTGCGAATGTTGGAAAGCGGACGATAGTTGAACATGAATTTCCGATTTTGGGATTTGTACGAATTTCCTCCGCTACATAACACAACCAAACATTCATGGACCGTAAAAGTCGCCTCCCAGCTAGAGAAACCGCGATACGTGATCTTTGCACTGCAAACTGGTAAAAAGAATTCAGTGTCACAAGATGTTACCTTGTTCGATGGCTGCAAATTGACCAACGTTAAACTCTGAATTTTTTCCTTTTTTAAACTCGGAATTTTATCCCTATCATGATTTAAATTTAGATTTTGAAAAAAATAGATTCGCCGTCCTATTCGACATGTATTCTCGTTTTCGCAAATCTTATTACGGATACGATGATAGCACTGCGCTATTAACCATTTCAAAGTTTCTACATTGCGGTCCTCTAGCGGTCATTGATTGCTTGCGACAAAACGAGTCTGTCAAAACTGCTACCGTGAACGTGAGAATAGAGTTTGAGTGCAGGGAAAATATACCGGCGAGTACTACCGCCTATTGTCTCATCTTGCACGATCGAGTTGTCGAATATAATCCATTGACTAATGTAGTCCGCAAAATTACATAGGTCAACAAATATCCCCTCTATTGCATATGAAGAAAAATATAAAAGATTGAGATGCTTGACGATCGACATCAGTCTGCGATCGGATCTTGTCATCATGGCTGCGCCAACGTTTGTGGGTCTGCAAGGATTTATCGTTGGGAAAAATTTTGTCGTGAAGGAAGCTGCGGTTTTGAGAAAAGGATCCATACTTTCTCATTACATTTTTACATGTCCGGTACCATGGCACACGCTCACAAAATCTGAGAGATGCCAGATTTTATGGCTGATTAAAAACCACCATGGATTATCGTAGAATGATGGACACGTTTCATATTGGAAGTCGAAACATGTTAATCACGACGGCGGTGATGAGTGCAACGGAGGAGGATGATGCGTCACCTCTCGTGTACGTTAAAGGCCACGAAAAACGACAATGGCTGGCCGATATACTGGACAATGATGCAAGAAACGAATTAATTATCGAAACTTTGGATGCAGACTATGAGGATGTAGTTTCTTTAAATAAGTTAGATGTTAAGAATACTATGCGTTGTGAAAATCATGTAAAAAATTGCGCTTTCCAAAATGTATGTAAGATTTATAATTGGTGGTTGAAACATCATGATGATGATTCTTCGAATCCATATTTATAATAAATTGATGATGCGATATATTTTTATCATCTTTCTTATTCTCTCCGTTCCTTCCTCATCCCTATCTATGTACGTGCGCAGTATCGTGTTTCCGTACGTGACACAGCTGCCACATATATTGTATTTCGATACTACATTGTGATACATTGTAATACATTTAAATATTTGTTCGATAATTGAATATAATTTTGCGTTTGATTTTCGTTTAACGGGCGTTGATTTTCATTCGATGACTGTTCAATTACCATTCATTTCCGTTCGACGACCGTTCATTTCCATTTGTTTCCGTTGGTCATTTCCGTTCGATGATCGTTCGATGACCGTTCGACGGTTGTTCATTTTCGTTCGACGACCGTTCAATTACCGTTCGTTTCTGTTCGACGACCGTTCATTTCCGTTTGATGATCGTTCGATAACCATTCAATTACCGTTTCCGTTCGATGACCGTTCAACAGTCGTTTATTTCTGTTCGATGGCTGTTCAATTACCGTTCATTTCCGTTCAACGGGACGTTTATTTCTGTTCGATGACCGTTTGATAGCCATTCGACATTATTGCCATTATTATTATATTATATTCATACACACACACACACACACACACACACACACACACACACATACACACACACACACAAAACAAATGTATTAACACACATTTAATAAATGTTTATTTTATATTTGTAAAAAAATCTAATTATTTACGCGCCTCTCCTTGCGCTCCCATCCCTGCGTCTCTCTCGCGCTAGTTGTAAGTATCGTGATATCGTTCTCTCTCATGCGTTAATCGTAAGTCTATCTTCATCTTTCGCGCTTCAAAGAAGTAATCTCTCACGCTGATACAAAAATGTACAGAGTTAAATAAATTATATATTTTATATTTGTAAAAAATGTAATTATTATATTTGTAAAAATTGTAATTATTTATGTGCCTCTTCTTGCGTCTCTCTTGCGCTAGTTGTAAGCCTCTCTCACGCATTGTTATTCTCGATATTATCGTTCTCTCTTGCACGCGTCGTTTTCGCGCTAATTGTAAGTCTTGCGGTATTATCGTTCTCTCTCGCACGCGTTGTCTTCGCGCTATTGTTCTCGCACGCGTTGTCTTAGAATATTATCGTTCTCTCTCTCTCTCTCTCTCTCTCTTGATATACTCGTTGCTCACTTACCTTTGTGTCGTCCTTCTCCCACCTATGCGTCGTCCTTGTCCCATGATGACGCCATCCTTGTCGCACATTGATGACATCCTTGTTGCACTCGTAGCATTATCCTTTTCCCACATGTAGCGGTGTCCTTCTCACACCATCGTCTTCTTTCCGCGGATCCCCTTCACTGCGCGGACCCCCTCATCCATTGGTCGCGCCGCGGATCCCGCTTCACTGCGCGGACCCCCTCGCTCGCGCCACGGATCCCCCTTCCCCGCGGGTGACGTCACCCATCGCGCGCCGCGGTTCTTCCTTCCCCACGCGTGACGTCATTCCCCCCGCACCGCGGTTCCCCTCGCGTCTCACCCCCCCCTGAGAGGACCAGAGTTAGAACTGACATAGTCTTACTACTACTATCTTACATCTTTTTCCTGTCCTCTACTCACGCGCATCAGGCTTGGCACATACACAATAAACTGGCGACGAGGATACTCGAAAGGAGAACGTCGTTTAATTATAAATTAACGACGAAGAAGAATTTCTTGTTTGAGAGAAGAAAAGATCTACGTGCAAAAAAAATGGCGACAGCAGCTACAACGGTAGTACCGAACACGTTAGCGATGCAACCATTTGATTGCACAAAAGGTACATGGTCCCGTTGGGAGAAACGTCTCGAAGGAGGTTTCAAGATTTTCGATACGCCACAAGATAAGCGCGTCGCATATCTGCTGCATTATTTGGGCACGGAAGCATTTAAGGTGCTGTATGACCAATTAGGACAAGCAGATCCGTACGAAGAAACGTACGATACAATAAAGAAGAGATTGAAAGAATTTTACAAACCATTAGAACCTGAACCATTAGAAGCGTCGGAAAATTTCAAGCTGTACAAAAGGAAGCAGCAAGAAGGCGAGTCTATACAAGATTACGTGGCGGTATTGCAAAAACTATCGCTGAAATGCAACCTTGTCGATCGCGTAGGCACACTACGCAACTATTTCATCTTTAGACTTCGGGATAAAAGGATGCAGAATCGAATCCTAGAAACCAAGAATCTCACTCTGGACACGCCTGTGGAGATTGCATCATCCATGGAACTTTCTGAGCAAGGGACAAAGCAGATGCAAGGAGAGGAAGCAGCGGCGGTGGTCAGCATGAGTTCCAAGAAAAGTATAAAGTTAAGTCCAAAAAGTTTGTACGCGCAAATTCCGGCAATAGCGACGCGAAACAAAGCGAACGCAGGAAAACAGTTACATGTTTTCGTTGCAGTAGAGATCACTACGCGTCGGCATGTATAATGGATCGTAACATTAAATGTTTATTGTGCGGTAAATCCGGACATATAAAAAAAGTTTGTAAAGCATCGTGTATGAAGAATTCGAATTCCGCAATCGAAGTTCTAACAGTAGAACATACACAATTCCGTGATAAATTATTTACTACATTAAACGAAAAAAACGTGCGATTTGAAGTAGATAGCGGATCAACAGTTACACTAATGTTCAAATCTGAGGCGTTCCGAAAGCGAAGCGTTTATTCAAGAGAGAAACTTTATATAAAACAGATTTAAATTTAGTTACGTACACTAGAACACCAATTCCGTTACGGGGTTACATTAAGGTAAGGAACGCTAACCTTGTGCGTAAGCTTAATTTATACATTATGAAGATTGACAAACGAACGATAAAATAGAAGCAATTCAAAATATGCGTAGACCAATAAATATTACAGAATTACGCAGTTTTCTAGGAATGATTCATTATTGATAGATTTATTCCTAATTTGAGTACAATCCTTCAACCGTTGAATAATTATTACAAAAAAATGCAAAATTCATCTGGTCTGAGGAAGGAGAGAAAAGTTTTCAAACAGCAAAAAAAGCATTTATTAATCCACGTTGTCTAGTTCACTTGGATCCGAAGTTACCGGTTACGTTAGCCAGATGCAAGCCCTTATGGCGTTGGGGCAGTATTGTCACATATTTATCCTGATGGTTCGGAGAAAGCTATTCAATACGCGTCACAGACCTTATCTAAAACGCAACAGTCCTATTCACAAATAGATAAGGAGGCATACGCGATAATATTTGGTATAAAGAAATTTTACCAATATCTACAAGGCGCAAAATTTACTCTGATTACAGACTATCATCCCCTTACTCAAATATTTTCACCAACAAAAAGTTTACCAATTTTTACGGCTTCACCAATGCAACATTATTTTTTGCATTATTTTTACAAGGCTTTAATTATTAAATATCGGAAGTCAGAACTTCATTCTAACACAGATTGTTTATCACGTTTATCAATACCACGAACCAATGAATCGGAATGTGATATGTGTTATTGATGAGTATCAGGAGTCTACTTTCGAGACTTTACCAGTTACAGCAGAACAAGTAGCCAAAGCTACAAGCCAGGATAAAGAATTATCGAAATTACTTAATTATCTTAAATACGGTCATAGTTCATTTAAAAATGATAAATTTTTCATGATTCCATTAAATGAATTTACATTACTCAACGGAGTTATATTCAAAGGACATAGAGTAGTAATTCCCTTCAAGTTACAGAAAACAATTCTAGAAGAATTACATGTTGGTCATTTCGGTATAATCCGTATGAAACACCTTGCTAGAAGCTACGTTTGGTGGAAGCAAATCGATAAAAACATTTAAAAAATTGCAGAAAATTGTTCAAGTTGTAATACTTTTAGGAATGATCCTCCAAAAATTAGTCACATCTGGAAACCCGCGGAAGAACCTTTCGAGCGCGTTCACGCAGATTTTGCAGGGCCTTTCTTAAATCATTTGTAACGATGCACCCCGGAATGCATCGTTTTCCCGGCAAATACCAGCCGGAAGCTGCCGCCCGGTCGGGCAAAGACAAACGGCTGTATGCCCACTTTTTAAACTTTAAAGAAAAACCGGATAGGAAGTCCGACAGAACACCGTCGGTCGGGAGCCGCTAGTTGAGAACCCCGCGCTAACAACCGTTATTTTTTCCGCCGCCCGGTGGGAGTAAATAGAGAGTTTTTGCAATACCGTCTTTCACATATGGTGAACGCTAAAGTCACGCTAATCGGTCAAAAGACGAAACTGCGCATGCGTATCGTTCACCGTAATGTTATCCAGATAACGTGTGACGTTATTTCTGAGCGAATAAGGTTGACGATTAGCGTCTACGTTATGGCTACCACAACGGAACGCTTCACGAGTGGAGATGATCTCGTACTCTTAAGAGAGGTTATATCTCAAAATCCATACGAAGACAAGGAAAAATGGAGAATAATTGCAAACCGTGTAAAAATAGCAACACAAAAAGATTACAGTTTGCGTGCCGTCCGAGATCATGTCGAGCATCTTTTAAAAAATTGGATAAAAACAAACCGTGCAAATTTAAAAAAGTAAGTGTTCCAAATATTTATATAAACTACAAAAATGATACAATTTTGAAAACATCACATAACTTTATTATTATGGTTAGGTTTATATAATTTTAGATGCAAAATTTTTCTTCTGATTTATTATATATTGATTTGTGTGTAGATCAGGAATCGAAGAAGAATACACGGAAAAAAAGCAGCTGCTTCAAGAAATAGAAGATTTACAACGAGAATATAAATCTTCAAGAAAAAATAATAATTCTAGCCTACAAAAACTAGAAACACAAGCAAGAGATACAGCATTAAAAAATGTTTATACATCAGAAGCAACAAGCGAATTAGAAGTCCAAGAACTTACATCTCCTATCTCTTTGTATCCGAACGTTTCACCACTTCCAATATTGTCACCAACACCAGTATCATTGCAGCAAGATTCCATTTCTTCCGCATATTCAACGGATACCGTAGTACGAAATCCTTCACCAGTGCCTTCACCACAACAATGCTTTTTACCAGAATTAGGATCAGGATCAGTACCATTATTAGGACCATCATCAACATTATCTTCAACAATACCATTATCACCTTTACAAATGGGTCCTATAAGAAATAAAGTTCGTGGCGGACTTAAAAATTCTCTCTTTCAACTTTGCAATTTTTAAAAGAAAAACACAACAAAGAAATAGAACTTGAGAAACAGAAATTACAATTAGAGCAAGAAAAATTAAAATTTGAAAAAAAAAATTTGAAGTAGAAAAGAAAGAGCGAGAAATCAGATTAGAGTTGGAAGCAGAAGAAAGAAGACACAGCCTTATTGCAGCAGATCAGCAGAGACAATTGATGGAAATACTATTGCATCTTGTTGACAAACCAAAGACATAAGTTTCAATTATTTTTTTGACTGATTTTGATTATTTTTTAATTTCATAGTTTCTGCAGTTCAAAGTAAATTTATATTTTTTGTTGAAGATAAATAATGTTCTTTTTATATTTGAAGTAATTTTTATAATTTTCACAATATTGTTTTGCATATTAATACTCTAATGTATAGAAAGACTGAATAGAAATATTAGATTCAATATACTTTATGTTAATTGGAAATATTAATGCATACATACTATTATTCTATGAAAAAGTCAAATGTGATTAATATCTAAATAATATTTTAAGCTAAGTTTGTTCAAAAACATTTATATATTTTATTGAAATATATAGATATGTGCGTGTTGCATATAAAGATATTACTACATTTATGAAATAAATATAAACCTATTATATTTTAATTTAGTATTTATAGCTGTGTGAATATAAATCCTCTTATTCTTACATAAATTACATTACTTATTTTTTTATGGATTTTTGTGATAAAATGTTAATAAAGTTTTATATATATGTATATATATCCCCTCTCATCCTTATAATATATTTCTTTAAAATAAATATTCTTCTAATGTAGGTGGATCAATATTAAAATATTGAGCAGTTTGGCTACTATATAAACATGTGTGACAATTCATCAGAATTGTTGCTGTTTTGTACATTGAAACCACATCTTGAAGCAACAGTTTTTGATTTTTCTTAAAATCAAGGAATGCAAATTGTGTTACTATTTTTCCAAAACCCCATTCGACCGCTTGTCTTACAGAGCTCATTCTTAAATTAAAAATCGCTTGTTCAGGAGTCAATACTCTATTTGTGTATGGTCTAAGTAATAATTCGAGGAGAGGATAAGCGCAATCTCCATACAATACAAAATTTGCATCTGGATATAATGCACATCTTTCTAATTGAGTATATAAAGGCGAATCTCTAAATATGCCTGCAAAGAAAATTTAATATCGTTGACCATGCTAAAATTTAATTTCATTGACCGTGCTAAGTTACATTTTATAAACATACCTGCATCATGTCGTCTACCAGAATATGGTCCATGAAGACTAACTATTATATCATCTGGACATAGTACAGATTGATATTTGAGACAATGTTGTCGTTTGTGACCAGAATAATATTCTTGTTGATTTATAGATGGTCTACATATTGCTCGTGTTCCGTCAATGAAACCCCAGTAATTTCGCACAGGTGCTCCTTTTGTTGAAACAGCCTTTGAAAAAATAATTAATAAGTTTTATTTATTGTAGTAAAAATATTGAAGATATATTTCTAATTATATTAAGTCTTTCACCTGTGAATAATATTGAAGTTTATTTCTGTTAAGCCATGATAGATTATTTAGATCTGTCAATAAATGTCCTTTTTGTTGTTGGATTATTCTCATTACAGTATTAGAATTTACTGAAAGATAAGGAGCAGATAGACCAAATTCATTTTCTAAATCTGACAGTCTATTAGGGTATGTTAAACGTCTTAAGTATATACATAAACCTTCTATGCCTACAAAAATTCAGAAGAATCTTTGTTATATTTATTTTTTATTACTTATTGTTATATTTATTTTTTATTAATTATTATTATATTTATTTTTTATTACTTACCTGAAACGACATATCGGTTTTCCGTTTCTATTCGATGAGGTATGCCAAGAGCAGCTGCAAGTTGTCCTATGTGTTCTCTTTCAAATCGAAATTTTGTTTTACATTCTTCTGATGTTCAAATTATTTACATCCAATTTTTCGTATTGAATATTTCTGATACGGACATTTTCGCGAGGTACTAATAACTCGTTTATAATAACATCCTCTACTAAATTAAAATCGAAAACAGCAATGTCTAACAAATCCTCCATTTTTATATCTTCATTTGAATTCCTTTGGTTGTATATAGCGTATATAGTATATCCGTTACGCGAAAACTCTTTTTGGTTAGAGCACGCAAAGGCAAAATACGGTATTAAGTAACGTGACTTTAACGTTCATCATATCTGAAAAGACGGTATTGCAAAAACTCTCTAATAACAAATACGCCGGCGCGGGCCATAATTAGCGGTATAAAACGGGCTCCCAGTGACACTTCGATCAGATCCTTTCGATCCTCCTAGCTTAGCCCGAAGGCAAGCAAAGCAATTAAGAGGAAATCCTGCGAAATTAGAAAGGCCAGAAGGTAGTGCGAACGTTGCCTCCGCCGATTGATATCGGTGTCTTCGAAATCGCTTCCGAATTCACAATCAGGTATCGCACTTCTCCCGGGATGGAACACGAGCCGCCTCCGACGCTTGCTAGCGTCGCGACGTCTTCCTATACCTATCATCCATCGGGGAAAAATTAACGCATTTAAAGAGCCACCTCATCGGGCTTTAAACGCTTCGCTCAAATGGCCGTAAATAAACGCGACAAAAACCCGCGCAAAAACGCGCGCGCGATAAGAATCCGAGAACGCACCGAATACCGGGAACCGCGCGATCGCATCTTGCACAAAATTGTAATCAGCGTTTGCGTGCCAAATCATTGTTGCCGCGGCGTCGCCTGCTCACGATCCGAGGCATTTCCGCAATCAATTTTGCGACGCCGTTGCCCGCCTCGAGAACGCCGAACTCGAGGAGGTAGCGTGCAAGGTCTTGGCCGGTATAAAAATTAGATTATCAAAATTCCGTAGGGTATCTGAAAAACGGTATCATGCGGTAACTGAAAAAGCGGTAACTTATAATACGGTAACTTATGTAATTGGGCGCCAGGCGCGGTATTTCCGCGCCACGATAACGATACGGTAACGGCAAGATCCGGTAACCCCGGGCTCAGTATTTGGCAGAGGGGCAGAGTTCTTTGTGGATTAGATATCGAGAGAGAGCGCTAGACAGTATTTAGGAGAGAGAAATAATCGACAGTCAGTTATTTTACTTATAATTATCTAAATATATTAAACAATAATGGTACAGATAGTAACCGGTATAACAAAGATAAGATCAATATAATGTATAACTTTCGGTATCAAAAAAAAACAATCTAAGAACGAACAGATAAATCTCGGAATATAAACAATCGAAGATCCGAGTTTGAAAGACAAAGGACTTGACTTGTCACGGCTGACGCGAAGGTCAGTGATAACGAAAACGGTCTATTCAAAATGTGTGACTATAATACAACGATGAAAGCGATAATCAAGTGATGTATAATCTCACAAATCGCGATGCGGAAGCTCAAATGATAATTTACAGCGGGGTACTCTTTAATACGCGAGACCCAATACTCAGTCAAATTTCCGAACACGGCCGGAGTCGTGAGACCCGCTGCAAGATTTCGATGAAAAAGTGAACGGTATTGTTTACAATAATTCACGGTAATTAGCGGTAATCTACTACAGGATAAGCCTCGCGGTCGGCGTACAATCAACACGTACGACTTCGGAACACAGGTCGAGGCACGAGCCTCGCGCGAATCTCGATATTAATCGAACGAAACTAAATCTACTTTTTAACGGTAATTTGCGATACAACTCTTCAAAAATAACGGATAAGTACAATAATCGAGTATTCTGGTAGTATCGCTTCCACGACCCACGTCTCTCCAAAAATTTCGATATATCTCGAATCGATTTTTCGATACGGTAATCGGCAATAATATTTAACGGTAGATTTTTGGCAGAAAAACCAAGGCTTCGGAAAACGGTAGCGGTAAGGATGTTTAGGTGGAACTGTTTATTTTATTTAACGGTCTTATCGCGACCTTGTGTACTCGGCAACAAAGACTCTAAGTTGAACAATAGAATTCTCGAATAATCGATAACAAGAAGATGATTCAGCGGAGATTTCGCGGTAACAAATATTCTTGCAGAGCAAATTGTTCATTTACGGTAACACACGCTCGCGAAGAAATTTTTCGCGTAAATCCCGCTTTTCGGTACACGATACGAAACTGCCCAAAATTGCCGCGTCACGCTAGGACTTAAGCTCGGCACGGATCGCAACGGTACCCTAACGATATTAAAACGGCACGATACAAAATTTGACGATACGGGACGGTACAGAATTTTACGGTACGACACGTGACTGGCGGTACGGACACCCCGAGAGGGACAAATCCGCGTCCCCCGGTGTCAGCTGGCGTCCGGTAACTAACGCGAGATAAGCACACAGGCTTTTTTCGACGATAGTGCGAGAAGGCCGTCGCCCTGCGACGGTATACGGAATTGACGCCAGCTGTTTCCGGGAGAGAAAATCAAAAGACTGCCCGTGCGGCGGTTTACAATTTTCGGTGGCGGCTTCCACGTCGATCGTCCAGTCAATGTTCGCCCTTTAGTCGTGGGATCGTCCTCGTCGGCTCGCGACTCACCGCACAGTGACGAATTTCAAGTGCTTCCGTGAGGTCCTCGGATCCCGCGCCGATCTTCCGCGCATTTCGTCAATTTCGGATGAACGGGGGTTGATTCTCCGCCCCCTCCCGAGTCTTAGCTGTTGAACGGCGTTGCCCTTATGCAGGGGCCCAGAACCCACGGGCGACGGTATCTCTAATTCTTGGAGACGGGACCGGCTGGCCAGGCCGTATCCTCGTCTTTTTCGGAATCTTCTTTATTCCCCAGTCGGCCGCCTGGGAGGTTGTCTTCCGCCCCGTCGTCCGGGTGTTCTGCCGTCTTTTAATCTGAAATAATGCAGATTTAATCTCCTGCAGAATTAAGCATAGCTACGGTACGGGATCTCATTACATGACCTTTTGTTTTCTTGCGGTATCTTCGGTATCTTCTGCGGTATATCCGGTATCTTCCTATACGGCTCCCTCCCCTTCCGGTATCTTGCTGTATCTTCATGTACAAAGGAGATAACGCACGCTCGCACAGCCGCCGCACTTTATTCGCGGATCTTACATTAAAGCTAAAATAAATCTTAAAAATATGAATAAATTTATATTTAAATTCCCTCTCAGGCGCGAGGAACGACCCCGCGCACGCTGTTACCCCTCGACAGGGCAATGGTGACGGAGCTCACAAAGCGTCACGTCACAATTTATACATAATCGCGCGTCATTGCTGCCTATTCTCGAACGAATAATTCCTACCCGTTTACGGCAGTTCAAGCAATTTATCGAACTCACGCGCGGATATCAAACCATCGCGCTTTAACGCGCTCGCGGCGCGATCGAATCAACACACACACACACACACACACACACACACACACACACACACACACACACACACACACACACCCAGACACTTGTACACTACATATTACCTAAATAAACACTTCGTTTTAATACATGCATATACGAGGGCAACTTGAAAAGTTTCTTAAGTCGGAAAGAAAACAACATTTTTTCGGAAAAGTTTTATTTTATTTTTCAATATAATCTCCTTTTAAGTCAATACACTTAGTCCAGCGATGCTCCAATTTTTTCAAGCCGTCTAAAAAGTACGTTGGCTGAAACTCTGTAAAATAGGCGTTCGTAGCGGCGATGACTTCCTCATTCGACGCGAATTTCTTTCCTCCGAGCCAAATCTTCAGATTTGGGAACAAAAAGAAGTCGCATGGGGCCAAATCTGGAGAGTACGGTGGATGGGGCAGCAATTCGTATCGTAATTCGATCAATTTTGCGGTTGCAACTGCGGATGAATGGGATGGTGCATTATCGTGGTGGAACAACACTTTTTTCTTGGCCAAATGAGGGCGTTTTTCCTTCAATTCTTTGTTGAAACGGTCCAGTAAGTCGGCGTAGTATTTTCCCGTAATCGTTTTTCCCTTTTCTAAGTAGTCGATGTGGATAATGCCTTTAGAATCCCAAAAAATAGTGGCCATGACCTTCCCAGCCGATGGAACTGATTTGGCTTTCTTCGGGGCCGGTTCACCAGGCAAAGTCCATTGCTTCGACTGTTGTTTTGTTTCGGGTGTGTAGTGATGAATCCATGTTTCGTCCACGATCACATATCGACGAAAAAATTCTCGTGGATTCCTCTTAAACAGATCCAAACACTGCTTAGAGATGGTCATACGCACGTGTTTATTCTCCACCGTAAGCAAACGCGGCACCCATCGCGACGTCAGCTTTCTCATGCCCAATATTTCATGCAGGATATGAAATACCCGTTCTTCTGAGATGCCTACCATCTCTACTATCTCACGCAACTTCAAACGGCGGTCACTCATAACAATATCGAGCACTTTACTGATCATTTCTTCATTGGTAGCGGTTTTCGGTCCACTGCGTGGTTCATCATCGGTGTTGGTACGACCACGTTTAAATTCGTTTACCCAAAAACTGATGGTTGGTAATGAAGGAGTAGATGTGCCATGAACCTCCTGCAACTCTGCTTGAATGTGCGTAGCTGTTTTCCCTTTCAAAAAAAAGTGTTTTATCACTGCACGAAACTCCTTTTTATCCATTGTTGAAAAAATGTTTGACTTGCTTTGTTTAACTGCTCCCAACTAAGTGACGAATTGACGTAATTGTCTGAAAATTTTACAGCAATCATAAAAGATGTCGCACTTTTCGGTCATTGCATCTTTTTTGCGATACGCGTGCTATCTCTGTGTGACTTAAGAAACTTTTCAAGTTACCCTCGTACATCTTATTTCCTATACCTAGAACCGACGGCTATCCTAAATCAAAAATTCGCGATACGAAAACCGCCCGTTACACATTATTTCTTTATTTTGGTAGATGCTTATACCAAATGGCCAGAAATACATATAGTCAAAAATATTACATCAGAAACTACAATTAATCTATGTAGGCAAATTTTTGCAATTCATAGATTGCCGAGATGTTTCGTTACAGATAACGGAAAAACCTTTACGTCGAAAGAATTCACTAATTTCCTAAATAAAAACGGTGTAACGCACAAGCTTATAGCTCCTTATCATCCTGCTACAAATGGGCAAACAGAGCGATATGTACAAATTCTAAAAAATTCGCTTAAACGAATGCAAACTACACATGCAAATGCGCAAGTTATAGCGATTATTAACTCAATATCGTAGTACACCGCACGCCATAACGGGAAAATCTCCTGCAGAAATGTTATATTCACGTAAATTATGAATACGATTAGATTTATTAAATCCCGTTGTTAATAAGCATTCCACGCAATGCGTTCCAATCTCTTTTACGGAGGGAGAGAGAGTTAGTGCGAGAAATTATATAGGGAAAGAAAAGTGGTTATTCGGAAGAGTCAGCGAATGCATAGGTACTCTCCATTACAAAGTTTGTCTAGATGATAGGGGAACTTGGAAACGCCATGTAAATCAGCTAAGACTGATAGGCGAAAACACTCCAAGCAAGTCAGAAGACCATATTACGCTTTTTAATTACGCTACGCCGGATACAATTGTATAGGGAAATGCGAACGATACAAAAGTAAGCGGAAGTCCCAGCGACAAGTCCCTAATGTACACGACAGTACGCGTGATAACATGCACGATAGATAGTACTGCACGGATGATACTACTATTGAGAATAGTACAAATACGTCTAGTCCTTGCGTAAATAACGATATTATCCTAAGGAACACGAGTGATAGTATTATCATGGCTCCAACCATTTCTTCATACTCCTCCTTATCCCAAAGACATAATGTCTCTCAATATTCGACTTCTATGGGTTCGTCTGTGGCGAGTTCGACTCCAAAACCGTCTTCACCGGAACCCAAGAATATAACTCCTACTACGTCTAATCCTGTTATACCCTCACGAACTAAAATGTTATCTTTACGACTACAAGATTATGTAATGTTTCGTAAATAGACCATGCGGCTTTTGTATTCATAAGTGAGGGGAGTGTTATATGGCGTTTATATTACGCGCGCTATCGTGGCATAGGTGGATGCCAGCGAGGCAAGCGTGCGATACCGAGCAAATGAGTGGCTCATGCGAAGCGGCCTTTGTGCCCAGAGCCACGTGACCAGGAATTGCGTCATCCCTACCTAAGAGAAAAAAAGCCGTGCCGGTCAGGCACGCGAGCAGAGCGAGCGACACACTCTCTGTTTGTACGCCGTCCAGTACAGATGTGAATAAAGCATTAAGTTACGCAGTTACACGCAGTGATAACTATCTTACATCTTTTTTCTATCCTCTACTCACGCGCACCAGACTTGGCACATACACAATACGAAATTTAAAAGCAATTTACTTTCGATATCCCGCATGACTGATACTGGCTATACAGTGACATTCAAGCAAAATGCGCGTTTGTGAAGCGATAGGATAGCTCTACAGCGTTAGTAGCTAAAAGACAAGTATCAGTTGTATGTTGTAGATGAGGCTGAACAATCACAGGTCTTGGCGGCACGTGATGTTAAAGATGATAACCTGCTACGTTGGTATCAAAGGTTCGGCCACTTAAACCTAAGAGATTTCAATAAATTAAATTCACAGGAAATGGTAATTGGTCTAAATATGAAAGATAATTCTAAAGAACTTAATTGTGAAGTTTGTAATAAATGCAAAATTCATCAACTTCCCTATAAAAATTCAACTAAAAGAGAAAAAAAAAGATTCGGCTTAGTACATTCTGACATTTGCGGCCCCACGAGTGTTCCTTCATTAGGCGGAGCCAGATACTTTGTCACGTTTATAGATGACAAATCCAGATACGTGGAAGTCGTGATGTTAAAGAAGCGATCAGATGTAATAACGGCTTTTAAAGCCTATAAAAGATGTACTGAAAAGGAAACAGGTTGCCAAATAAAAAAGATTCGTACCGACAACGCAAAAGAATATACATCCAAGGAGTTCAACGATTTCCTTGAAGAAGAAGGAATCAAAAGACAACTAAGTGTCGAGTATTGCCCCCAACAAAACGGCGTTGCTGAGCGTGCCAACAGAACCCTAGTAGAAATGGCACGATGCATGCTTTTGCAATCTGGAGTTCCCGATAGCCTATGGGCCGAAGCTGTTAATACTGCAGCTTATATTCGCAACAGATGTCCGACGAAGGCATTGGAGAATTTGACACCCATGGAAGCCATACGTGGGTTACATGCGCATATTCGGCAGTAAAGTTATAGCCCTCGAGAAGAAAATCTTTTAGAGGTAAGTTCAAGCCAAAAAGAAAGAAATATATATTAGTTGACTATTCACGGGAATCAAAGGCCTACAGATTGTGGACTCCTGGTACAAAAACTGTAATAAAAAGACGCGATGTACGATTCGAAGATCTAGAGAATCAAACGAGCAGCTCAAAAGAAAACTATGTTTTACTGAACCCAGACTGGAATGAATCAACAAAGTCAATGGATACCAAACCAATGGAACTGATCACCGTTCATGAAGATGAAGATGAAGATGTAATCAAATGGTGATGTAACTTTCGAGCAAGAATCGAATGAAGAGAGTGAAGAAAACAGAGAAGAAGAACAGACTGTTATCCCGATAATCTCCAAAAGGATGTCCTGGTCGACCGAAGTTATTAAAAACCGGAAAAAGAGGTAGACCGAGACAACTATATCTATAAGAAATGAGATATGGTGAAGAAACGTTAACCATCAAATATAGAAGAAATAAATAATAGAACTGATAAACAAGCATGACTAAATGCTATGCAATCGGAGTACAATTCCCTAATGAAGTATAAGACGTGGGAACTTGTACCGCGACCCAAATCTAAGAAGATATTATCTAATCGATGGATATTCAAAATAAAAAGGAAGCAAGATGGAATAATAGACAAATTCAAAGCACGTTTAGTAGTACGAGGCTGCGAACAAAGATGAGACGTGGACTACAGTGAAATATTTGCACCTGTGGCTAGATATGAGACGATACGCGTTTTCCTAATAGAGAGCCGGATGCGTTCAGGAGGAGATGCATGTGCATCAGATGGATGTTGTGACCGCTTACATATAAGGCAACTTATCAGACGAAATTTATATGGAGCAGCCTGAAGCCTTCGAAATTCAAGGACAAGAGGACGAGGTTTGTTTATTGAAGAGATCGCTTCATGGCCTAAAACAGGCGGGTCGATGTTGGTATGAAAAATTAGATAACTACTTAAAAGATATAAATATGACGAATATCCTGTAAATGATATAAATGATATAAATATGACGAAGATCCTGTAAATGATATTCTCGGAATAAATATAAAAAGAGATGGACCTACAGGAAAATGAGGCTAACGCAGCGAAGATACATTACAGACATGTTACAAACGTTTGGGATGGAAGATTGTAAACCAATATCTACCCCGTTTGAACCAAACCAAAAATTAACAAAAGAGATGCAATCAGAAGAAGAAAGAATAAACATGAAACAGAAGCCATATAGAGAGCTAATAGAGAGCTTAATCTACTTAGCAAATGCGACACGTCCAGATCTGGCATTTGCCGCTAGTGCATTAAGTCGTTTTTGCGACGAACCTAGAAGAGATCCATTGGAAACTCGCTAAAAAGGATGCTTCGGTACTTGCAGTACACCATCGATTATGGCATAACATATACAGCGTGTCCCAAAAGTATGGACACACCTGATTTTCTTGGAAAATAAGCGTGCTAGAAAAAAACGTCAATAACAAAAGTTTCGGGAAATCAAACGGTGCATCTAAGAGTGACCTTGAGTTTGACCTTGAGCTTGATCTTCAAGGTTATTTGAAGGTCAAAGTGTTTTTTTTAAATGGGAACTCCTATTTTTGATTGTATATTCTTATAGCTGACCTCGAGAGCTTTCCAAAACACTATAATAAAATATTTTTCCCTCAAGCATTTATCGAGTTATGAGGCTTCAAATCATTTCTTAATTTTACATAAACCGTAAAATATCTTGTAAAATATTCACTTTTCGATTATTTTACCTTAATACTTTTATGTACAAAATAATGAAAGGAATCAATTGGTGTAAAGAAAACATATAGTTGTTTTTAAGAAAAAATATGTAATTTGCAATTAACAATTCCATATTTTTTCTTAAAAACAACTGTATGTTTTCTTTACACCAATTGATTCCTCTCATTATTTTGTACATAAAAGTGTTAAGGTAAAATAATCGAAAAGTGAATATTTTACAAGATATTTTACGGTTTATGTAAAATTAAGAAATGATTTGAAGCCTCATAACTCGATAAATGCTTGAGGGAAAAATATTTTATTATAGTGTTTTGGAAAGCTCTCGAGGTCAGCTATAAGAATATATAATCAAAAATAGGGGTTCCCATTAAAAAAAAACACTTTGACCTTCAAATAACCTTGAAGATCAAGCTCAAGGTCAAACTCAAGGTCACTCTTAGATGCACCGTTTGATTTCCCGAAACTTTTGTTATTGACGTTTTTTTCTAGCACGCTTATTTTCCAAGAAAATCAGGTGTGTCCATACTTTTGGGACACGCTGTATTAAGGACTATAAGAAAATGGGAGCTTATGTGGATTCGGATTGGGCCGGTGATATAGAGGATCGTAAGGGCTTCCGCACAAAGTGTTCCATATCGCAACGTTAAGTATAGATTGTTGTAAATTTAACTCCGTACGTAAACTTAAACTTCAGTCAACGCACAGAAAAAATCGTAATGTAAAGACATATCTTTACGTTATGATTTTTTCTGTTCGTTGATTGAAGTTTAAGTTTACGTACGGAATTAAATTTATCATTGATACTTAACGTAACATAATGCGATACGGAACACTTTGTGCAGAGGCCCTAAGTCATGTAGTGGAAATGTAATTATGTTAACCAGCGGTCCGATAAGTTGGGAATCAAAGAAACAGAAGTCTGTTGCTCTATCCACGATGGAGGCTGAATATGTAGCCCTCTCTGAAGTGTGTAAAGAAATAGTGTAGGATGTTATTTACAAGTATATTTTATTGAAATCGGTATACGATACAGAATGTAATTACAAAGTTAGAGTACAGTGAAAGCACGTCTCGACTCTTCGAACGATCGTTAGGAACTGCCTTTTGCCTGAACTGCATCGCTGCAATTCACACTCGCCCTTCCGTCATGTATCGTCAGTTATTAAACTATATAAAATATCTGAATGGAACGCAAGATGTTCTAAGAACCGTACGGGGTGTCCGAAAAGGTACACACGCGGAAAACATAAGGCAGCGCGAGACGCTTCGGGTTTTAGTGCGGTGCGACCGTGTGCGGATAATATGTGAACGGGTTGGTCAGCATATGTACTCGTAAAATATCCTACAATAGTATATTTAAGACGTCTATTAGAACATATAGGTTTTAAATCTTATGTAATGGGCGCAACAGAAATATATTGCGACAACCAAAGCGCGATAGAGTTAAATAAAAATCAAGTGCTCCGTGAGCGAAGTAAACACATTGATATTAGGTATCATTTTTCATGAGAGATAAAGGGATAAAGGAGAAATAAGCGTAAATTATTTACCGTCTGAAAAAATGACAGCAGATATATTAACAAAATCTTTAATCAAAGCGAAGCACGAAGAGTGTATTAAATTGTTATGATTAAAAGGATAATAACTTTAAGAAAGAGATAGAATTAGTATAAAATAATTAGGTATTGATAGGAGGAGTGTTAAAGCAAAGATAAGTTTGCTTATCAATCCGCCCAGTTAGTTGCGATTGGAATTTTTGTTTTCGTAAGCCGCGCCGTTCCGAACGGCCCAGTTTGAGATTTTCCTTTTATCTATATGTATATATAGTTAGTGCATCTGTTATACACGTACACTCGGCAACCAAAATGCCTTAACACCTGAATTTGCCCGTGTCAAGGCATATTCGGACGACGTACTTCCACTCTATTATAATTGCGCGTCATGACTATTTAATATCTGGCAACGATGTTTCAAAGCGATTTTACGCAAAATTCAAACTAATGTGTGACATATCTGAAAAAGTGGTTATATGTCAAATATGTCACAATGTATATGGTTAGAAAGTATGAAAATATGATAAATATATATATTTTTTTGAAATTATTATTTGTATTTGTATACAATAATAAATAAATATAAATTAACAAGTAAATGTTTTTATAATTTAAAATAAATATAATTAAATATATAATTAACAAACATAATATATACAGGTGTAACACTATGTAACAATAGTAATATAATGATAGTATATTGTTTGTTACTAAGCAAGGTATTGATTTTGCAAGATTGTGTTGTATAAAGAAAAGAAAAGAGAGAATATTTTTTTCAGAATTCTGTATATAAATATTGTAATATAAAATGGATAGAAATAATATTTTTGCAAATATATCACCAGCAGACAGAGGCAAAATAATTGGCTTACATGAAGCTGGATACAATAAAACTGAAATTGCAAACATGGTGGGATGCACTCGTCAGACAGCTGCGTTATGGATAAAAAAGCATGGAGAAAGAGGTATGGCAAATCTTCAAGACCATCGCAAAAATAATAAAAGGCCACAGAAGACTACTCCGGAACAAAATCAAGAAATTATAAGAGCTGTTGACGAAAATCCTTTTGATTCTGTTATAAATATCCTGAGGAACAGGGATATAAATATTTGTGCACAAACAATAAGACGTCGCCTACGTGATGCAAAAGTTCACTGTAAGCCTGCAGCAAAAAAAATAGAGCTCAAACCTCGACATAGAGAGCAACGAATGTTATTCGCAAGACAACATTTGAATACACTCCAAGAAGAGTGGAATGCCGTTGTTTGGATGGATGAAAAAGTTTTTTCATCCGCAAAAGAAGGGCGATATCGAGTCTGGCGACTAAAGGGACAATGGTTAAATCCGAAGTATGTTCTTCCATTAGGAACTAGCGGCAGAATTACATTAGGCTTCTGGGGATGCATGACGTCATGGATTATTAGAACTTACAGAGATATCCCCAAGGATGGATGCGGAAGAATATGTGGAAATTTTAGAAGAAATATTAAAACCAGCAATTAGACGAATTTTCCCTGAAGATCAATATCCAATTGTTAAGATAGCACAAGACAATAGTGTCGTTCATACTTCCAGATTGGTGCAAGCATGGTTCACTGAAAATCCAGACATTCAACAAATTAGATGGCCAGCAAAGTCTCCAGACTTAAACCCAATAGAAAATGTTTGGGCTCAAATGAAATTATCATGGACAGCTGGTAATAGACAAGAGATGCTTTAAGAAACCACGTGCATCAAGTTTGGCAACAATTATCGCAGAAAGAAGGATATACACAGAATTTAATTTATTCTATGCAAAGAAGATTACAGCTGGTAATAGAAAAAGAAGGATATTGGATTAGTAAGTAATATATAATAATAAAAAATAAAAAAAAATAAATTACATATGTAATATATATATATATATATATATATATATATATATATATATATATACAGGGTCTACCAAAAGTGTGGAAACCCCTAAATATCTCGGAAAATATACGTTTTACAGAAAAGTGTTTCCAACAAAAGTTGTAGGGTTTAAGAAGATCTATATACTGATTCTATCAGTTTGACCTTGGATGGCGTCGTCAAGGTCAGGTCAAGGTCACATTGACTTTTTTAAATGACACCCCCTACATTTGATTGCATATTCTTATAGCTTAATTCAAGAGCTTTCCAAAACACTATAATAATGTTCATTTTTATTAAGTACTTTGCGAGTTATGAGGGTTGAATGATAGAGTAGCGCCGGTATTAACATTATCCAAGGTGTACTACATGGAGGTTACTCGCTCGGATTTGCATCTGTTGTGTGTGTGATCCAGCTAACTAAGGCAAGATCGGTCGTGGATCCAGTCAGCAAAAGCAAAGACCCAACCAAATTACAATCGAGCATTTAAAGACCTGGAAAGCAATCGACATAGTAAACAGTAAATAAATTTGTGGATGCTCATTTATCATAATAATTGTTCGAAATGTGTGCGTGTGCGTGCGTGCGGTGCGTGTATACAGAGATCAGGTTAGGTTGCACCAAACGATTGCAAATGTGTTTCAATGTGTTAAAGTAAATGCTGAAAGTGGCTGCCATTTACTTCCTGACAATATGCTAATCTTTGGTAGAATGTAGAAATGACTTTACGATTCGTTTCAAAAGGTATCAAAGCCATTTCATCCCTTATTCGCTGTATCAATTCGTGAATGGTTTTAGGTTTTGTTCTGTAAACCTTACTCTTCAGATATCCCCATAGATAATAATCAAGAGGAGTTAGATCTGGTGACCGAGGTGGCCAATCCTCTCCTCCCTCATTTCCGTTCCTTCTTCCTATCCACCGTAGCGGAAAAGTCTCATTTAAAATACGACGTGGTCCTGCACCAAAATGAGCAGGAGCTCCATCATGCTGAAACCATATTTCTTGGAAATTATTTGGAAAAGTATTCTGTATGGCTGGAATTATTTGATCAACAAGTAATCTCTCATACCTTTGAGCGTTCAAATATTCTTCAAAAAAAAACGGCCCTATTAAATAGCCATCTATTATTCCGCACCATACATTTATTTTTTGTGGATGTTGTGTGTGAGTTTCCCGCACCCAATTCGGATTCTCATCTGACCAGAAACGAAAATTTTGATTATTAACTTCTCCCGTTAAGGTAAAAGTTGCCTCGTCTGTAAAAACAATTTGATAAGGGAAGATGGGCCGGACATCTATTAGTGCCATCATTCTTTCACAGAAATGTATACGACGCTCCTCATCTCCGTTTTGCAATTCTTGAACGTATTGCAATTTATATGGATGGAACTTGTTCTTCTTTAAAATTCTCCAAACCGACATGGGAGCAATATCGTGAGTTTGAGCGACTCTCTGAACACTAGAATTGGGATCTTCAATAAATGTCTGCAGAACATCAAGTTGTTTTTCTTCGTTGGTTGCAGACAATGGTCTTCCTGACTTAGAGCGATTTCTTACGCTACCAGTTTGTCTAAAACGTTCTATTGTTTTTAACACAGTGGACTTATTAATTCGACGGTTCGGATACGTGTCATTAAATAATCGAACGACATCAGAGAACGATCTTTCGTTATCACCCCATCCACGCATCATGAGGATAGTGATTCTTTCACGTTCCGACAAGTCGCCAGCCATTTTTAAAACGTTTAATTTTAATTAATCGTACGTTGTATTTGGACGATAACAATTAATTTCTGCTTGCTCAAAGCTGAAGTTAGAAGGTGCTCGTTCTTTGATAGCTTTATACATTCTTAGTTGAATTTTAAATGCGAGTTAGACTGCATGTAGTGCGTCACATAGCGGTAAATGAAGGAACTAACGAGACGTTTCATACACGTTTTATGGAGCAATTTTTTGGCAATTTGACTTCAGCGAAATATGAGGATATGTTGAGGAATCGATCTTGCCTTAGTTAGCTGGATCACACACACAACAGATGCAAATCCGAGCGAGTAACCTCCATGTAGTACACCTTGGATAATGTTAATACCGGCGCTACTCTATCATTCAACCCTCATAACTCGCAAAGTACTTAATAAAAATGAACATTATTATAGTGTTTTGGAAAGCTCTTGAATTAAGCTATAAGAATATGCAATCAAATGTAGGGGGTGTCATTTAAAAAAGTCAATGTGACCTTGACCTGACCTTGACGACGCCATCCAAGGTCAAACTGATAGAATCAGTATATAGATCTTCCTAAACCCTACAACTTTTGTTGGAAACACTTTTCTGTAAAACGTATATTTTCCGAGATATTTAGGGGTTTCCACACTTTTGGTAGACCCTGTATATATATATATATACAGGGTGGGGCATTTATCTTGAGACAAGATAATATCTCGATTGGAGTCGATTATTTTGAAAAAAGTTTTAGACAAAAGTTGTATGGTTTCAAGGGGGACATAAGATGGTGTTATTAGTTTAATCTTGAAGAGCCACCTGAAGGACACGCGAAGGTCAGCTCCAACTTTTTAAATGGGACACCCTATATGCTTTTGCATATTCTTGTAGCTCATCTCAAGAGCTTTCCAAAACACTATAATTAAGTTAGTTTTCATTAAGTACTTTCCAAGTTATGAGGCTTGAAATCATTTTTTAATTTTACATAAACCGTAAAATATCTTGTAAAATATTCATTTTTCGATTATCTTGCTTTAATACTTTTATGTACAAAGTAATGAGAGGAATCAATTGGTGTAAAGAAAACACATAGTTATTTTTAAGAAAAAATATGTAATTTGCAATTAACAATTACATATTTTTTTTTCGAAACAACTATGAGTTTTCTTTACACCAATTGATTTTTCTCATTATTTTGTACATAAAAGTATTAAGGTAAAATAATCGAAAAATGAATATTTTACAAGATATTTTACGGTTTATATAAAATTAAAAAATGATTTCAAGCCCCATAACTTGGAAAGTACTTAATGAAAACTAACTTAATTATAGTGTTTTGGAAAGTTCTTGAGATGAGCTATAAGAATATGCAAAAGCATATAGGGTGTCCCATTTAAAAAGTTGGAGCTGACCTTCGCGTGTCCTTCAGGTGGCTCTTTAAGATCAAACTAATGACACCATTTTATGTCCCCCTTGAAACCATACAACTTTTGTCTAAAACTTTTTTCAAAATAATCGACTCCAATCGAGATATTATCTCAAGATAAATGCCCCACCCTGTATATATATATATATAAATATATATATGTTTTATTTTTTCCAGAAATTTAGCAGAGAAAGAAACGCATAGTTTCTTGTTCTGAATTGACCAGCTATCCATGATAACTTCATTTAATGTTCAGTAATATTCATGATATTGCATATTGTTACATAGTGTTACATCTGTACAGGGTGTTGCATCTACATACAGCTCAGTATGACGAGTTGCCCATACTAGCAGGCGCGCAAGATCGTTCACAATTGCATAGCTTTGGCGGCACAATCAGTAGCAAATTTTTTCAATAAAATTCGTAGCATATCAAATTGGGATACAATTATGAATTTGCTACTGATTGTGCCTCCAAAGCTATGCAATCGTGAACGATCTTGCGCGCCTGCTAGTATGGGCAACCCATCATACTGAGCTGTATGTAGATGCAACACCCTGTATATATTATGTCTGTTAATTTTTTTTTTTATAGAATTAATGTGCATTACTTACTTTTTAACCATATACATTTTGACATATTTGACATATAACCACTTTTTCGGATATGTCACACATTAGTTTGAATTTTGCGTAAAATCGCTTTGAAACATCGTTGCCAGATATTAAATAGTCATGACGCGCAATTATAATAGAGTGGAAATACGTCGTCCGAATATGCCTTGACACGGGCAAATTCAGGTGTTAAGGCATTTTGGTTGCCGAGTGTAAGTCATTCACATTCTCCTATGCAAATCTCTCTTTTTAAATATACATATATAGTTATATAGTTAAGTATGTGCTATTTCAACCCAAACTCAGACACTACATAAAGAGTAAAAAGAATTAATAATAATATTAATTTTAATTGACACTTTTAATATTTTATTAATTAATATTTTATCAAATATTATAAATAAATATAAATGATAATAATAGTAATTTCTAATTTTATAAGAAAATAATAAAATAATAATTAATATAAAACTTACTAATACATTCCGAGGTATTTAGAGCATCTTGTAGTAGTTACGGTAAATATTCGGAAAATGGTACACCTCACCGATTTCATCGCTCTTTGGATATGTTGTAGAGGAAGTTATTCTGAGTAAACCTCCGCAAAAATCAAGTGGGGGACGACATTGGTTTAGGAGATATAACAAGTTGAAGTTTCAAAATTTTAATGCTTCTTGCCGCAATATCTCACCATTATACGACTCTATTCAAAAATGTAAACATGTTTACGTTCTCAAAAGCACATGTTTGCGTTACAAAGTACACGCCCAGACTGCACACCCCCCCACCCCCCCACCCCACCCCCACCTCCCACCCCCCCGTTGCGAACCCATGTGAAATCTTCCTTTGCATGGAGTTTGCAACGGGGGGGGGGGGTGCAGTCTGGGCGTGTACTTGTAGGGGTGAACCTTGCTTCGCGTGAAAAGTACAATTATAGACCTCGCTTCGTACCGAAAGCAGGGGATGGTAAAGGTGGACCTCGCTTAGTACCGAAAGCAGAGGATGATAGAAGTGAATTTTGCAAATGTATAACACCGATATCACACAAAACTAAACATGTTTACATTTTTAAATAGAGTCGTATAATGGTGAGATATTGCGGCAACAAGCATTAAAATTTTGAAACTTTAACTTGTTATATCTCCTAAACCAATGTCGTCCCCCACTTGATTTTTGCAGAGATTTACTCAGAATAATTTTCTCCACAACATATCCAAAGAGCAATAAAATCGATGAGGTGTACCATTTTCCGAATAATTACCGTAGTTACTTTCGGTTTGACATTTACAGAACTTTTGGGTTCGTATTTTCCTAAATTTGATATAATAGTATTTGATTTAATTTGCAATTCATAAGGTACATTTCCGTGATTAAATTGGGGATTTCGGTGTTCTTGTCTGTACACATCGTCTAAATGGATTATCTAAAAATAAAATAAATTTTGATATTATGAAAAAGATTATATAAATATATTTCAGTTTTTAAATATACAAGAAATGTGCGTTAATACTTAATTTTAAAAAAGTATTAATTTTATAATAAATTATTTACACAATATTTAACAATATATATTTAAAATTAATTAAAAAATTATTTAATATTTTAGAAAGAAATTAAAATGTAAAAAATAAAATTAATATATAAAAATAAAAGTAAATATTCACACGATTAGACAGAATGTGGTGTTCCACGTCAATTTCGTCGTTTCAAGCAACAACTTGAACGTATCGTCTATTGCCATTATTTAATAAAAATTTGAAAAATGTGTACTGTCATTTACTGCCAACGTATCGTGTGGATTCGATACCTTCTACGTAACCTATTATTTCATTAATAATAAAATGAAATTTTAATTCTTTAATGTAGCTATTAAAAAAAATAATGTAATAATGTACTATAATTTAATTTACATAATTTAATTGTAAGTATTTAATTTACAATTCGAATAACAACAAAAATTAACATTCTTATATTTATGTATTTAATAAATGATAAAGTGATGTTTAACTTCATTTTATTTATTATTTCTACATATCTAATTTGCAATAATAATATTTCTGAATAATTATATATAAACTTTAATAATATTTAATGAACTTTATTAATATTTTTAGTATTAATAAAAATATCCATTATCAATAAAAACAAATCTATTTTTACTTACATTGTGGAATCATAAATTTCTACTGCATCGAAGATCTCGTTAGGCGTTAATAATTGGGTGGGATCAATATCCTCATTCTCATTTTCTCCTTTCCTCCTAATTCCTTTATCTATTTGTACCTCAGCTACTCGACCCACCTCGGTACAAACGAAAAGAAGTAAGAGAATAGAAGAAAGTACAGAGTGATTCAAAATAATCCCAGTGTCCGTGAAATGACACATTTATGAGTCAATTCTAAGACGATTTTTCCTTTTGCAAAATTTCGTCCGAAGCTTAGTTTTTGAATTATTAAAGGAAATAGTTAACGCATAATGGGTCGGGTACAAGAGGCAGGCAAAAGTGTCTCTCTCTCTCTCTCTCTCTCTCTCTCTCTCTCTCTCTCTCTCTCTCTCTCTCTCTCTCTCTCTCTCTCTCTCTCTCTCTCTCTCTCTCTCTCTCTCTCTCTCTCTCTCTCTCTCTCTCTCTCTCTCTCTCTCTCTCTCTCTCTCTCTCTCTCTCTCTCTCTCTCTCTCTCTCTCTCTCTCTCTCTCTCTCTCTCTCTCTCTCTCTCTCTCTCTCTCCCCCTCACCCCCTCTCCCTCTCCCCACCCCTCTCCCTCTCTCCCTCTCCCACCCTCTCCCTCTCTCCCTCTCCCACCCCTCTCTCATCTCTCCCTCTCTCCCTCTCTCCCTCTCTCCTGCTATGACAAAAAACTGCTTGCAGTCCTCAAGAATTGTAAATATTATTATTTTTGTTTCTTCACGAATAAGCAAAGAACTCAAGAGCGTTTAATTCAACAATGCTATTTCGGAACGCTTCAAGTAAGTACCTACAATTCGAAACTTCAAACTGTTATATCTCATCATGGAAATATCTGACAAAAAAATGTTTCACACAAAATTTACTTATTTTTTCCTGTACAATCTAAATATGTAATGTTTTATAGGGGATTCCATTTAAAATTATAAAGTTACCCTCGCCCCCCTTATAGGGGAAGGGAGGGCCACTTCACGTTTATGTAGTTAGAAAGGCCCTTCAGATCCATGCAATGTAAGACCAAGAACTTTAAAATCGATGGCATAGTTTTCGAGATATTGAGCTGTTAAAAATTATGTAGGCCACCCTGCATATACAGGGTGGACCTTATTAATCTATAATGGAAAATATCTCGGAATGTTGGTGAGATACTACAAAATGTTTCAGACAAAAGTTGTATGGCTTGAAGGGGGCCATCAGATAGTGGCAATGATTTGACCTTGGAGAGTCATTTGAAGATGACGTAAAGGTAACCTGCAATTTCTTAAATGGAACTCCCTATTTTTTATTACATATTCGTGTAGCTTATCTCGAGAGCTTTCCAAAACACTATAATAAAGTATTTCTTCATTGAGTACTTTTCGAGTTATGAGGCTTGAAATCATTTCTTAATTTTGTATAAACCGTAAAATATCTAGTGAAATATCTAGTAAAATATTCATTTTTCGATTATCTTGCTTTAATACTTTTATGTACAAAATAATGAGAGAAATCAATTGGTGTAAAAAAAACACATAATTGTTTCAAAGAAAAAATATGTAATTGTTAATTGCAAATTACATATTTTTTCTTAAAAATAACTATGTGTTTTCTTTACACCAATTGATTCCTCTCATTACTTTGTACATAAAAGTATTAAAGCAAGATAATCGAAAAATGAATATTTTACTAGATATTTTACGGTTTATACAAAATTAAGAAATGATTTCAAGCCTCATAACTCGAAAAGTACTCAATGAAGAAATACTTTATTATAGTGTTTTGGAAAACTCTCGAGATAAGCTACACGAATATGTAATAAAAATAGGGAGTTCCATTTAAGAAATGGAAGGTTACCTTTACGTCATCTTCAAATGACTCTCCAAGGTCAAATCATTGCCACTATCTGATGGCCCCCTTCAAGCCATACAACTTTTGTCTGAAACATTTTGTTGTATCTCACCAACATTCCGAGATATTTTCCATTATAGATTAAAATGGTCCACCCTGTATATACAGGGTATCCCACCTAGAAGTGGCCACCCCCTTTTATCTTTTAAACGAAAAGAGATAGACCATAACAAATATATATGAAATTAAATGGCTTTAACTGAACTTTATTGTGAACATAGTGGTTGATTACAAAATTTATCTGTATTAAAGAACGGAGAGATATGTATACTTTTTTTATAATAATGTAGATATTTTAATATAATAAAAATTGTAGAGCTATTTGAAACGAATATAACGATGTATGATTTAATGTAAATATTTTACATATTATACGAGATTTTCCGGCTTGAAATATCGCGGGCGACGTCCACCATTTCATTTTCGGTCCTGCGATATAGCCAACTTCTGACTGAGTATCATGATTAAATGACAACATGATATATGTCAACCTCTAATGCACGAGTCAGCTATATCGCAGGGCCGAAAATGAAATGGTAGACGTCGCCCGTGATATTTCAAGCCGTAAAATCTCGTATAATATGTAAAATATTTACATTAAATCACGCATCGTTATATTCGTTTCAAACAGCGCTACAACTTTTATTATATTAAAGTATCTACATTATTATAAAAAAATTATACATATCTCTCCGTTCTTTAATACAGATAAATTTTGTAATCAACCACTATGCTCACAATAAAGTTCAGTTAAAGCCATTTAATTTCATATCTATTTGTTATGGTCTATTTCTTTTAGTTTAAAAGATAAGAGGGGGTAGCCACTTCTAGGTACACCCTGTATATATATATATATATATATATATATATATATATATATGTATACAGAGTGTCCCATTTTAAAGTACCCACTTAAATATCTCAGAAACACTGCGTTAAATCGAAAAATGTTTCAAACAAAAGTTGTGTGACTTCAAGAGGGCCATAAGGTGGTAACAATGATTTGACCTTGGAAAATCATTTGAAGGTCATATGAAAGTCAATTTTAAAATTTTAAATAGAAACCCCCATTTTTTATTTGATATTCTTGTAGCTGACATCGAATGCTTTCCAAAACATTATAATTAAATGTTTTTCCATTAAGTACTTTTCGAGTTATAAGGCTTGAAATAATATCTTAATTTTACATAAACCATAAAATATCTAATAAAATATTCATTTTTCGATTATCTTAATTTAATACTTTTATGTACAAAATAATGAGAGGAATCAATTGGTGTAAAGAAAAAATATAGTTGTTTCGAAGAAAAAATATGTAATTGTTAATTGCAAATTACATATTTCTTATAAATTAAATAAATTAAGCATTTCATCTTTATCTTGTGCACAATTTTGGGTGTTTGAATGTTGTAAAAATTTTAAAATATAAAGTTTCTTAAAAGCGCGGGAAAATTGTATTGGTGTTGGATTTGAACAATTTTCACCTTGTTGTTGAACAGAGCCAAAAAAATTTTCAATACTATCTTGGTTTAATCGACGTGTTCGGAGATAAGGGAAATTATAATTCTTTAATATTTCTCATAGTTCTATTACTTTAATTGTGATCTGCTCCCATTTAAAGTATTTAATATTAACATTAGAACCATTTTCTTTAACGACTTTTATAGATTTTAAGAAATATATCATTTCTTCTAAAAATTCTATTCGTTTTTTGGTTCCAGTGAAAATTTTTCCGTACTCTTTAGGTGTAACTAAAGATGAAGAATTTAACATATCAAATAATTTATCAAAATTATCGATCAAATCTATAGTGCCAACTGCTTCAGTTGCAAGCAAACCGGAAGACATTTATGTGCACATACCCGCAGCTACATGATTACTAAATATTTGGACAGCATATTTTATTTTCATTCTTAAAAAATTATTAGGTTGAATGTGATAATTAGATAATTTAGGAGCAATTTTTATCCATTGTTTGCTGTCTCTTTGATAAAATTCTATAATATGTGCCCACGAAGCTATTTTATTATTAAATTGAAAATCATGTTATAATAAGTTATTACGTGTAGCTTTAATTAAATGCGGAGTATCAAAAATATAAATTATTTTTTCTTCCTCAACCAAAAATGTAGAATTTTTTGTAGAAATGTCTAACTCGCGAGATAATAATATAAAATTCGACCACATATCTGTCACCAATGCATGCACTCTAGCACCACAATTTTTTTAACTTAATTATAATATTAAAAATTAAATTGTTTCAAAATTTTACTGTTACATGCACTTTCTACAAAACAATAACAAACGGGGATTTTCCAATTACCTGATATACTACGTGCCATTATGACTAAAGCACTTTTACAGGAATGGAAAATTTATTGTAACCCATATCTTCGAAACCTATTACCTCATCCCTCGATACATAAAATAAATGAGCTTTTAAACTCATTTCATCTGCACATAATGGCGCTCTATTAATGATAATGAATTTAATTTTATAGCGAGAGCGTCAAAAACTTTATTATTTATTCGGGTACAATATTCCACGAATTAGTAAATAATTGTAATGATCGTACGGAAGTCAAGGCAAGTGATTCCTTCAGTTTCCTATAATTTTGCGGACTTGAAAAATATAACGATAAGGGAAATTTTTTAAGTCAGGAATATAATATATTAATATTGTATCTTGTATCACGTTTGCTTTTGATTTGTGTATCAATTTAGGCAGACAATAATTTTTTTTTCTTGTTTTGTTCCTGTTGCGCTTCTTTTTCTCCATTCGAAGTCTCCTAACGGTTTCCCACAACGATTTGTTTTGCGCTTTTAACTTCTTGATCTTCATGCGCAATTTTCTTTTTCAAGGACTATCTTCTACTGCTTTCTTTGCCTCGATTGTAGGGATACTAGATCCTGCTGGACTGCTTCTATAATGTTCCCAAATATATTAGATATTAGAATAAAAAGAAGAAGAATAAATAGAAATAGAAAAATCAACTAATAATTATCATTCTAAAATTAAAGATGAGAATAAAATAGGGTAAAGGTGCTTATTATGAGATACCTTTTACATTTTCTTAATTATTTCCAAAATATATGCAATTAGGAAAATATTTATATATTGTTTTTAATCGTCATTTCATGTAGTTTTAGGAATCCTATTTCAATAAGTTATATCTCGTTCGAATTTTAATATACATAGGTTTGATTAAAGTAAGTCAGTTTTTGTATCAAAACCAAAAGGTTTCTTAATAAGAGATACTAGCTGATCTTAATATGAGATACTGTCTCATATTAGATAAACTTAGTTTCATTTTTATTAACACCAAAAATAAAAGACATATAGATAAAAATAAATGTTTTTATTATTACCAGTCTTAATTTTAAACCTTTTACAGTGTTATATCTTCAGAACCAACAATAAAATTTAAAAATATAGCTTTAATTATATTATTTATTAGACTTATATTTATAAACTCTTGTATCAAAATGTCAAAAAATATGAAGGAAGGTACTTATACCTTAAATCAAACTAAAAACTATCCTTAGAAAAGAAAAATAAAATAAAAAACATCCTTAAATATTTAACCAGAGATCACATTTCAGTCGCATTAGGTAGGTAATTACAACCATCATTGAGTTTGTAACTTAGAAGCTACTATCACTAATAATTATTATGCTCGTAATACCTATACCTAATAACAATAAATTGCTTTCAATTATTTAAGCATAAAGAACATAAAAAGGTATTTCCAGTAAAAGGCTCGCTACAATCTTCGTGTGCCCATTTAAAACAAGCTTGACATTTTGCCCATTTTTCTCCTTTTTTATCTTGGGAAAATGTTACGCCGCAATAAGGGCATTCAGCATCATTTGACTCGTCTTCGCTACTGCTATCTGCAAGAATTGGTTCTTCATCTAAGTCAGAACTGTCGGATTGTATCTGTCTCTTTCTCTTTATAACACCCTTTCGCTTTTTGTTCATTAGTTTCTTCCCTTTAACTGCTGTTGTTTGTTTTTTAGCTTTTTTATTTTCTTTTTCTTTCTTCTTTTCTGTAGATTCAAGAAGCGTTTGTTTGTAAGGTGACGATGTTATAACAGACGCTGATCTACTGCGAGTTCTCCTAGTAGATTCATTTCATTGTATTCTGGGGACGGGTTTGATAGTGAATGGTGACACGAACCTCAATTCATTCATTGCACCTTTTGAAGTACCTGCTACTTCAGTATCACCCCTTGCCCTCATCTCTTGAGTTTCGTTAGGTTTGGGCACAGCAGAAACGACCTCTACAGGTACTGTCCCGTAAATAGAAATATCGTTTCGTGTTTCTGGTTGCTCTTGTTCAGTCAATTGCTCGTTTCCTTGGCGTTCTTCTAGCTGGCCATTATCAATCAATTGCTCATCTCTTTGGTGTCCTTCCAGTTGGTCATTGGCAATCAAGTCTTCGTCTCTTTGATCGTTAAAAATGGAAAAGTCATCTTCAGTAAATATGTGGCGATTGCAAGGAAAAAGGCCAGTTTTTCGGAAACTATTTACAGAATTTGACATCGTTGCAGCTTTTTCATAGGCTGCTCCAAAAAGCTTGCATACATATTTGTTGCTTAAAGTCCGTCCAGGATTATTTCGTAACCAAGTCTCTATTTCGTGGGCGTAGTATGTTTTAAGCGGCTTCATAAACCCAATGTCCATCGGCTGCATTCTGTGGGTGCAATGTGGAGGCAGACAAATCACTGTCACATGGTTTCCTCGAGCCATTTCAATCATATCAATATTTCTGGTGTGAGTGTAGTGACCATCTAATACCAAGACAATGGTCCTCTTCACTAGGCTTTGTAAATTTAATGAAGTGTTGAAACCATCTGGTAAAAAGATGTGACTGTATCCATCCAGAAGGATGACATCCTGCAATTAAGCCTGGCGGAGCACCATCCATCAAATCTTGAGCCAAGTTTTTACGTGGAAAAATTATCATTGGTGGAACGAAGTTGCCACAAGCGTTCATACATGTCACGGCGGTTATTAGTTTTCCTCTTTCTAATGACGTCAGGGTCCCTACCTGCTTCTTCCCTTTAACGCTTATAATTTTAGATTGCTTGTGTTGGACCACTGTTATCCCCGTCTCGTCTACATTATATACCCTGTATGGTGAATATTTAATTTTCTCCATTTCTGGCTCATATATATCAAAAAATGAGTTGACAGCCTCTGGATTAAATCCTTTTATTCTTGCTGCCGAAGTGGCTTGTGGTGTCCTAACGGATAATTCAGAATGTCTATGCAAAAATGCATGAAGCCACTTTTTACCAGCAGATTCCTTACTCACACTGAAAGGATGTTTAAGGTTGTTTGAAATGGCTAATTGAAATGCCATGTGCTTAATATCTGTTAAACGTAAGCCGTAAAATCTTTTATCCATTTCCTTGCAGTAATTTGTTAGATCTGCTTCCAAATTCTCAGGTAAAATAGGATGCCTACCCATTCGGGTCTTAACAAGTTTTGATGGTTCAGCTTCTTTTTTTACATAACGTTCCAAAGTGCCGCGAGGTACACTGAACTCTTTCGACGCTTTTAAATATCCCATCTGCTTGGATCGGACAGCATTAACAGCCTTAATCATGGCGCTGGGATTCCAGCTTTTTCGTTTTGATGGCGGCATCTAAAAACATAAAATAATCTCAAAATAATCAATTATCTACGTTACAAAAAAAATGATTCCTAATATGAGACATCTCATATTACGAGACCTTCGGTATCTCTTATTAAGAGCTTACCATTTGACCGAGATTCAACAAAAAACATTTTGTTTCGCTTATAAAACACTAGGTATAATGTGCACTAGTATCATAAAATAGACTATATTAGCGACGAATTTATTAATATTTTACAACATTCAAAACAAATTTTATAAAAATTTAACGTACTTTGAATCTAGTGCGGAAAAATTTGTGATTTTGCTTCCGCAACAAATCAGCGTATCCTCGTCTGTTCGCTGTCGCTGGCCGGCGCACATTGATACACACGATTGGACCTGTTTATCCGAGGAAGTAAGCGACGCAAGCGCCACACATTTCAAATGGCACGGTGTCGTTACTAAGATAGGTTCTCATATTGAGAACCTATCTTATAATAGGCACCTTTACCCTATATGAAAATAATAGATGCACGAAATCTGTATATTAATTTAAAGAAAGTTAATTGAACATAATTAAACAAAGTATAAATAAAAAAAATTATTATTACATTTATGATTTTAAATTAAATAATAAAAAATAAAATTTATTTTAAAAAACTAAAATTTAGTTTAAAAGTTTACTTTAAAATTTACTTTAAATTAAATATAAAGTTATTATATACATATACAAAATTTTAAAGAAATATATGTGTAGATGTAAAGATGTTTCAATCTATATCAGTACAAGAAATAATATTAATAGTAATATTAATATATTAATATTAATATATACAAACTATATTAATATATTAATATTAATATATTAATATAGTTTGGGGAGCCACCATGATGGAATGGGCAAGGTGACAGGTGTGGAAGAGAGTGTCAGGAAAAAGAGGAAAAGGAGGTGGTTGGGAGAAGAGAAAAGAATTGGAAATAGAAGAGGAGGTGGAGGTGTACCAGAGAGATGTGAGGGTATGGAGGCAGCAATGGAAAGAGAGCGGATGGAGAGTTTTTGGGAGGTAAAAAATCGAAGCAAAAGTGCTGAGTTGGGAAGAATGACGGAAGGAGGGAGAGAGAGGAAGGAGTAGAGGGAGAGATGAAGAGAGCTGGAAAGAGAAAGGTATAGTCAGAAGGAGAAGATGGACGGTAAAGCAGGAACAGAAAGAGTAGAGGAACGGCCGAGAGTGGGGAGTGGAAATGGCGCTAGAGGCGAAAGGAAAGCGAGCGATCGATAGATCGATGCATGGATCGATCAAAAGGATATGGAGAGTACGGGATTTGTAGTGAGGAAGGTTGGAATGACGGCTGGGAAGATGGAAAGTGGAGGGATCGCGGAGGAGCTAAGAGAATTGAAGAAGCTTATGGAGGAGAGGGTGCGGAATTTGAAGATCATGCAGCAACAGCGGATATTGAAGATAACGCGAAGGATGACAATGATGAGAGGGGCAATTTGATTGCCAATGAAACGTCGGTCATCGAAGAGGATGTTGAAGAAGCGGATTTGGAATCGAAGGGCGAAGGTAGCAGAGGCATCCAAAACGAAGAGAACAATAGCGAGAAAGATAATTCAGATAGCGACTCAGATAGCGATAGTAATAGTAGTTCAAGCGAGAACGAGGGCGAAGAAGAGGAGGAAGAGGAGGAGGAGGAGAGCGAAAATGAAAACGAAAATGTCCGATACAAGAACTGAGCCGGACAGGCCACGAGACCTCGAGCAGAGCGAGCGGTAACAGTGAATCGTGCAATTCAGAAAGTGACGAATCGGATATGGAAGAAGCAGAAGTGTGCGCGATGAAAAAGAAAGAGCCGCGATTGAGTGATATCGATAGATTTAGGATACATGGCGAGGAAAATTCGCCGGCAATAGAAAAGTACACTGCGCGACAACGATTCGTTCCGTGACCCCTCTCTCGTGGGGCAAGGGGAGCGTAGAAGTGGCCAATCAACTTGCAGCGTGGCAGTGGCTGATTGGTTAGAGGCTACGCTCCCCTTGCTCCGCGAGAGGGACCACGGAACGAATCGTTGTCGCGGAGCGTACGTCGGGAATCAAAACACTTCCGTGGCTAATGAAGATCAAATTAAACAGAGAATCCGCTGTAGAGGCTGAGGAATGGAAAGAAAGAGGAGAAAAGGAAAGAGATAGAGCAGGAGAACGGAGACGAGACAGGACAGGACAATCAAAGGATCTCAGAAGTGAAAAAGAGAGCAAGAAGAGGAAGTAAGGAAGTAGAGCATTCGTGGAAAGGAAGCTTAAATTGGGTAGAGGAGGGATCGAAGAGTGGAAAAGAAGGTGAGGGCCGGAGAGAGAGGGAGGGGAGGATACGTAGGGAGGGTGTGGGAAATCAGGATGTAGTGGTCGCACAATGGCCGATGGTGATGTAAGTTTTTGGATTTGTAAAAGGTTCGGAAACACTCCTTGTAAAAGCGCCTTGTAATTCCTGAGGGGCAGCAATAAACTTATCTATCTATCTTCCTATATTAATATAGTTTTAAAAAATGAAAAATTTTAATTATATCCTTCATATTAGTAATAGTATACAATAGTCTTTTAATATTCTTCCATAACATGATCTAATTTATACTGATAAGAATTAAATTGTTTTTGCATCTGTAAATTAGTGTGTAAGAAATACATTAAAAAATATAATATTGTATCATTTTCAATTAATATAGGCTAACAACATTAATGTTACAATAACATTAATGTTACAATTTTCTACTCAATATTGTAACTGCAATGTATAACATAATAATATACATAATTGTACATAAAACAATTACATTGTTGAATGAGAAATTATAACATTGAAGTTTTACTGTTAGATTGTATTTATATATAAAAGATTTTATACAAATATGCAAAGCTTACCTATTTCTTTCTTCTATTTTCATATTTGCTTCAATTTTTTGTGTTTTTTTCTTGTCTTGTTTTGTCCAGAATTTGTACTTCTTCATGTTGTTTCAAAAGGAACTTGAATTGCATCTTTGTAAAAAAGATTTTCATTTTTTTGTATTATTTTCTGCATATATTGTTTTATAGTAAATGTAATTATACTTACACATTTTCTTCCTCCATATTTGAAATAGCTGCATTGCAAAATAATTATATTTTATTATTTACATATTAAATGTTGTATATTCTTATTATGAAAAACAAATTATTTCAAGCAAACATGAATAATCTGATTTTTAAAAGTTAACTTACTTTTTGTCAAAAGTCGACCTAGAAAATTTTGTAGGTACAGCATCTGGGTGGAGGCGAGCTCTAATTTTGTTCACATTGTACCAATTTTGTACTATTTTTCTTCAAAATGTAAATGGCACAAATGACAATTTTGATATATTCTGGTTTTGGTTCCAAATCTGATCTTCCACATGCTCGCCTCCATTGCAACCATCTATATATATAGAAATTGTAACAGTACAGCCTATCCCGATCGCCACGGACTGGCTCGCCGGTTCCAAGATTCGGGAGTAGGTAGGAGAGTCAAGCTTACGAGTCCTCTTTTACTTCAAACAAGCTTTTATTTGTAAATCGTTTATCTTATCCTACGCGAGAGCGCAACAAACTTAGCCTACGAAAGATTACAAACGGCTTATCCTACGAAAGAGTACAACTAACTTATTTTACGTGAGCTTAGCCTACGACGGTGCGCAAGTGCTTATTTTACTAACTTAGCCTACGGAAGGTTACGGCACGTTTAATCTAGGCGGTCGGTCGCGGTTCGATCGGCGAGCGTGTCGCGATTGCGGAGTTCACCGTACGGTGCGCGGAGGTCGAGTGCCGGGCAAACCCAGGCGGCGGAGAGGTCAAACCCGTGTCCGTCGGCGGGAACGGTCAGAAAGCCGAATGCCGGGCAAACCCAGACGGCGGAGAGGTTACACCCGTCTCCGTCGGCGAGAACGATCAGGATTCGAGACACCTCGGTTATTCTCAAAGGTTCTGATCGGGTCGGAAACTGGAGAGAAATAGGTGCCGGTCTGTCGCGCGAGCCGGCTTATATACGGTTCGAGGATCCCCCATGCTCGCGTGCATCGAGGAGGGAATGAGACTAGGTGGGAGAGAGCCCATAGGCGGAATCGCTGGTGGGTGCCAGAGACGTGGAGTTACGGGGTCAGGAACTTACTCGTGGGGAACCGTTGCGTTTAATATCTTTATTTTATAATGAACAATATTAAACGTATCAATATAATATAAACAATATAATATAAACAATGATAATATAAATGAACAATAATATAAGGTGAACAATAATAGAATATAATGTAATATAACTAAGAAACAATTGAACAATACTATATACAGGATAAATATTTACAGTGATGACGCGAAGGCGTCATCACAAAATAAATATAGAGTATAATATAAATAAATATGTATATTATAATTATAGAAATATAAAAAATATACTATAATATATGAAGGAAAATATAAAAAATATACTATATATGAAAGAAAATAGTTTATATAAAATATATTAACTAATAAATAAAAAATAATTAAAGTGATATCATACTCCTTTGGAAATTTAAAAAAATGTCTTTTCTCTTGGGATTATTGCAATATAATCGTATACCTGAAACAGAGCTAAGATCAAACTATTTCTACAGGAGAATTGAAGATCTGTATAATATTTATACAGATCAACTATCCTCTCTTAGGATACCCCTTTTTTCACTTAAATCACTATCACTGTCACTGTCATTCAATTAATTTAGCACTCTGTCAATTTATCACTGTATCACTTTATCACTTTGTAATTGCTTCGTAAACGCCTGATATTGATAGTGGTGACATGCAATGTCATTTACCGCCAAATAGATAGATATAAGACAAGGATAGGTAGCCATTTAATTGGACATTTAAATGTCCGAGAGAGAGAAAAAATGAAAAGAGTAAGCGAGATAGAAGTTCAGATGGTGTTACTAGTGAACTTACTTATTTCGCCCATTCGCACTCCATTTTGGCCAACACAAAATCGGGAGAGTTGCGCTACTGCATATACTGTTGTCTGGCATTTTTCTTAGCGTTGCGTTATTGTTTTATATTTTGCGTTGCAGCACAGACGTGTGTGCCTTGGGCTCTCGATAAACAAGTTTAATATTTAATAATAATTTCAATATAAAGTGTAAATTCAGTATCAATACATTATATTTTTTTAAATCTTAAATTCTGTGCCTTTTCCTGATCTTAACACGGCAACAACTTTAACTTCCTCATCACCCGATCAAAATCAGATCAGCTATTTACAACTTTTCAGAAGTGGGATAGCTCGCCATGTTCTTATTTGATATCCCGGTTTATGTGAGGCATTTCTGGAGCTTTTTTTTGCAGTGCGTTTTTGCTTTCTTTTCTTTTAAGAATCAATAAGCATTTGTTTATAACCATCATTTCGTGCTCCGTTCCTTTTGCCGCCATTACGGTTTATTTAAATTGAAATTATGCCTCGTCAACATCTTGAACAATTATCTTTGGCTGAGCTTAAGAAAGAAGCCAAAGGCTGCTATTTTGAGTATTTCCAACGCTAAAGAAAAATGCCTATGCATTTAAAATTAAAGTAATTTTATTAATGCCATAAAATTGAAGTAATTTTATCTCACCTTGAGAAACGTATTCCGTCGGAGGATGCATCGAACATTTTACTTCAAGAAGTTCCCGGCAATCCAAACTCCCCTACACCTTCATCTTCCGATGCTTGAAGCACTCCTGGTTCCTCTTCAACTCCTTCCTTTACGAGCACCGGTTCGGGCTCATCGATGAACTCCTTTCTGTCACAATTTTGCTCTTTTATGACCCAGCAAGCTCAATTGCAACGAGAACAAATGTCACAAATGGGAGCGTCCGAAATGGCCACGTTCGAAATGGCCACGTTCGGAACGGCTACGTTCGGAACGGCCACATTCGAAACGGCCACGCTCGGGGCAAAAGTGCGCCAGGGCACTCCTATCGGCGGGGTGGGCCTTCAGCCCCTCCTTGTACCCCTCCCGCGTGTGTGTGTGCCACAGCGAAGAAGTGTCGATTAAATGTATTTCTTGATTGTGTAGACTGTCAATGTTTAATTCCGAGCGTGGCCGTTTCGAACGTGACCGTTTCGAACGTGGCCGTTTCGAACGTGGCCGTTTCGAACGTGGCCATTCCGAACGTGGCCATTCCGAACGTGGCCATTTCGAACGTGGCCATTACAAGCGTGTGGCCGTTTCGAACGTGGTCAAATTTATCCGTGACCATTTCGAACGTGTGGCCATTTCGAACGTGTGGCCATTTCGAATGTGTGACCATTACGAACGTGGCTATTTCGAACGTGGTTAAATTTATCCGTGGCCATTTCGAACGTGAAATTATTATCCACTCGCAAATGCAGCAATTATTCCCTTCTTTGGTCAATAACAATCAGCGGAATCCATCTGATTCAAGCTCGACTGCTGACCCACATTTTTCTTGGAGTATATTAAGTAATACGTTTGCAAATGGCTCTCCATCTGTACCCGCAAGTCAGTCTGTAAAGTTTTTATCTTCCCAAATTTCCTCTTTTTCTGTTCGGAGGATAATGACATAGAATTATGGATCAAGAAGATTGAAAACGTTTCTCATATTCATGATGTCTCCTGCTGTTATGATGTCTGCTATGGCTAATAATCTTACGAAGACAGCTCCCAAATGATTTAATCTAAGTACTGGAGACACCAACCAATCTTGGACTGACTTTAAAACGGCTATTCTCTGTCATTTCAAAAGAAAAATTTCCTTCGGTGTAATTATGCAAAAAATAGAAGCTTGAAAATCGATTTTTTTCAGAATCTTTTCAGGATTACGCCATGGATAAGTTGGCGCTCATTCAAAGATTAAGATTACCGGATTATGATACAATTCATTTATTAACTCTTAAAGGGTACTCTGTCAAAGACTCAGCATCCACTTTACACTCTAATAAACCGTACTAAATTCGAGAAAATCGAATATATGGCGTTATCTGGCGGTGAACGACTGTTTCAAGTGTAGGTCCGTTGAGTTAGACTGGGGGCCCGAGTGTTAGTGTATGTTTGGCAGCTGTTGAAAGCAGACACTGAAAAATCGTTGGGTGTTGAACACCCAGTATACACTTAGCGATTAAAAACGTAATTTCAGAATATTTTTTTTCATTTAATCAGTGTTTTTTGTTTAATTTTTAACGTAAGTAAATCATCAGAACAGACAGATTTTTTTTTCTATATCATTCCATAGGACTCGCTTCTATAGATGTACAATTTACGAAGTCGACATAAGAGGAGAAGTGTCGAATGAAGCACAAGTCTTGATAGCGGATTCTTATGCTCGATGTGCTCTGTGCGCCAGCAAAAAAGATAAAAAAGACAAAGTCACGCTGCGCGGCTTGCGAGCGGCCTAGGTGCAACGAGCACCGTTCAGGTTTCTGCATCGACTGTGCTTGCGCTGATTAAAATCTTTTTTTAATTGAAAACTTTTTTTTTAAGCAACTTTAATATATAGTACTTATTTTTATAATGTTCTAAACGTTTACATGAGAATAAATTAGTTCAAACATGCAAAGTACGGTGTTTCATTTTTTCATTTGGAGTTTTCATTTTCCAGAATAAATACCTTTTTTGGAACGAGCATTATAGGACTAATTTTTTTTCAAAGTGTCATATTTCAAGAGTATACTGGTAAATTTTTAAGTAAAAAAATCAAAAACTAAAAAAGTTATGAATTTTTGAGTAAAAAAAATCGTTTTTTCTATTTTTTTTCAAACAGGATTTTTTTTTAACTAATTCAAATTCCATGAATAGCTATGAAACCTTTTTGTCATTAAAGTAGTGACATTAAACTTTATTCAGTAATTTTTTTATAAAAAAATATCCAATACCGCCTGCACAGCAAACAAGTGAACATCCGTGGGTGTCAGACACCCAGTGTGCAATTTATGTAATTTTATGGAAGAGGTGCTCTTTAAGGGTTAATCAATGGAATTAATAATTTGTCTATCAAAACTGCTGCTTTGGCTCTTGATTTGAAATCTTTGGATTCTTTTTTAGAAAGAATGCATCATTTGACTACTTCCTGTGAAGAGCCTCTTAGAAAGTTTTCAACAAATCCCAGATTCTCCGAAAACCTTAAAGACAACGGTTCAAAATTCAAAGTAAATTGAAGGATTCTGTTGCTTCGGCAGAGAATCCTGTACAACATCTTAAGAAGGATTTACATTATGTATATTGCCATGGAAAGGATCATATCAAAACTGATTGTCTCAAAAAGAAGAAAGATCAATCTTTTAAATCTTTCCTTCTTCAAACTGTTGCTGCTGTTTCCTTAAATGAAGAGAATTCTTCTCAGGAGTCAATCCATATCGAATCATCTCAAATCGTTGCGTTAGTTAATGATAGCCAAGTAAAAACAATTATTTCCAATGATTCTGTTCTTAAAATAACTAAATTCAATAATATTCCTTGTAACTTATCAGCCTTAGTAGCCATCTATTTTCAAAGATTTTTGTAATTCTTTGATTGATCCTTAAGCATTCCATTTTCTTATAAAGCTTTAAATGACAGTCCCATTGAGATTAATGGCATTATTCGTTCTAGCATCAAGTTTGAGTTATTGCCTAACATTTCTATTCAAGGCAATTTTCATGTATTATGTCATAACTCTTTTTCTACTCATATTATTATTGGTCGTGATTTCTTAAGAAATAACAAGTTATTTTTTGTTGTCAACTTTGCTGATGATGAACCAAAAGATAGAGTACTCCTTTTTTCTCAAGTTGCCTCTGCTGAAATCATTGAGCATAAATCTGTTTTTTATTCATCTTCTTCTGATGTTGATTTTGACTCTTTTATTAAAAATAAATTATTATCTCTTTTTCATGAAATAGAAAACACACATGTTCCTGTCATCATTCATGATTATCTTGTCAAAATTAATTTAAAAGATAATTCTTTTTATTCTTTTGCATCGCGCAAATTTGCTTGGACAGAACGTGAGAGTTCAGATGAGAAAGATCACTGATGATCTTTTAAATAGAGGAATTATTAAGCTCAGTAATTCTCCATATTGCGCACGCGTAGTTCCAGTTAGGAAAAAAAATGGCTCTATGCATCTTGTTGATTTGCGTTCACTTAATAATAGAGTTGATTTGCGCCCATTTAATAATAGAGTTTTTAAATAGAAATATCCTTTTCCTCTTATAGAAGATTGTCTTACGCGAGCAATAAATCTGTTTTTACTTCCCTTGATTTAAAAGATGGCTTCCATCAAATTAAATTACATCCAGACTGTACTAAATATTTTTCGTTTGCCACTCCTGGTGGTCAATTTGAATTTTTACGCCTTCCTTTTGGTTTTTCTAAATTTCCTGCTGAGTTTCAAAAACGTCTTGTTCAAATTCTTCAGCCTTTAATAAAAGAAAGTAATTGTATACCCAGCAAACCAAAATATTGCCGCAACATTGCTGCAATATTGTAATATTGCCGCAATATTGCTGCAACATTCTGTGTTTGCTGGGATATATTGATGATATTCTTATCCCTTCGGTATCAGTCGATCATAACCTTGATACTTTAAGGGAAGTTCTTTTATTGCTCAAACGCTATAATTTATAGTTAAATTTTCAGAAATGTTGTTTTCTGAGAACGACTATTGAATATTTAAGTTATATAATTTCCCCTTCAGGGATCACGTTAAGTTTCAGACATGTTGACGCTGTCGATAGATTTCCGCAACTGAAAAAATAATTGAAGTACAAAGGTTTCTTGGTTTAACCAATTATTTTAAAAAATTCATTAAAGATTATGCAGTCAAGGCCATCTTTTACAAAAGTCAACTGTCTTCAACTTTGAAGAAAGTTGTCAGCGAGCTTTTCAGTTACTTAAGAAAGAATTAATTACTTATTCCGTTTTACGTTTATATAACCCGTTTTCTGCCACTGAAATTCATACTGATGCTAGTGCCGCTTGTTGTAATTTGTTCCAGTTCTAAATAAATAACACTTTATTTTGAAAGAATATATTTTGTCTTTTATTTACTAAACAGTCTTTTATATCGCAAGATTATTACACTTAAAAAGGAAAAGCAGTCAGTTAGTTAGTGTTCGAGATTCACAATCGCATCTTTAAAATTCGAACTTAACCGGCATCGAGAAACTTCTCGAAAAATTTATCTTATAACAAACTCGACCGTTCGAGTCATCTCTCGCTTTTTTCGCGCCATAAAAAACGCTCAGTATATACAATTGACAACAACATTGTCAACCGCCGTCAAAATCCACGCAACGGTCGGGCATGCGCGCCTATACGTCACGATCAGCTGATGGCCAATCAGCTGATCGAAAAGGGTCGTGCGCATGGCAAACGCCGCAACGCTATTTCCTGACCTCATCGGCGGCCAATTATGCGCGGCGCCATGAGGTCACCGCCAAATTTTGAAGTTAATTGGGCCACGTCGCAACGGGGTCCAAAATTCGCCCGGTATATAATGAGCCCAGCGAGAGGGCACGCGGAAGTCTTGCGCTTTTCGGAGTCATTACTTTACACTCACACCGCTTAGTTACGCCGCTTTGTCAAACCGCTTATAACGACCGCTTGCTCTTTTCGGACCACCGCTTTTCTCTCTATCAATATCGCAGACATATCCGCACGACGACCGCTAGTTTTTTGGACACTGAACTTTCTCGAACGTCACGCCGCTCGCGATACGTCGGACAAAAATCGCACTATCCCGCTGCACTCGATAATTGTTACTTTTGAAGGCCTGACTGCAATAAACTTTTGTTATCTCTACTTGACTTTTTCACTGCACTATCATCACTTTTCCGCGGCTCACTGTCGGACTCGCTCGCGAACATTCTGGTCCTTCGAGCCGGATTACCACCATCCGCGTCCGCTGTTTCGGAGTGGTCCTCCCAGTGCAGTGCAGTTCTGTGGTGTGCGGTGATTTCTGAAAATAGGAAGGAACAATGAGTGCTGATTTGAAGGCGTTGTTCGAGGCGCAGAACGACATCCATGGACGAATGTCCCGCTCCGTAGACAATCTGCGTAAGATGGGCGTCTCGAGCATCACCGCCGAAGCAATCCAGGCTCGCCTCCGCATCCTCGAGACGTTATGGACGAGATTCGAGGCCCATCACGACCTCATCGTGGCGGCTCTAAAGGACAAATATCTCGAAAGTGAGTACGCGAAAGCAGATTTTATCGATACTGCGGAAACCACTTACGTGACACAACGGAGCATGTTAGTCGATTACGCTAACAAGCTCAAGGGCGAGAAGCACGCCACGCTCAAAGGCGAGTCCTCTCCAGAGCAGGCTCCTAAGACGTCGTTGCCGCGCATCAAACTCCCGACGTTCTCTGGGTCCTACGAAGAATGGCCCTCGTTCCGCGATCTCTTCCTGTCCGTCATCGGGGAGAATGCGTCAGTCTCCGACATCGAGCGCCTCCACTATCTCCGGTCTTGCGTCAAGGGACCCGCTGAAAGGTTGATCAAATCTTTGACTGTGACCGGTGACAATTATCAGCGCGCGTGGGTGATTCTGTGCAGACATTTCGAAAACAAACGAGAGCTCATTCGCTCTAATTTCGCCGCGTTTACTTCGGTCCCGAAGATGAAGTGCGAGTCCGCGGAAGAACTCGGTCGCATACACAACGCCGTTACGACCGCCGTGAATGCGCAGGAGAGTATCGGGAGGCCCGTCGACTCCCATGGTATGGACCTCCTCAACTTCCTCACTATCGAGCTCTTCGATTCGCGCACACGGATGGAATGGGAGTCCTCGATCAGCGACTCCACTGATCCGCCAGACCACGACACTCTCGTCAATTTCATCGCAAAGCGCATTCTCACTCTGAACGCCGCGAAACCGAGAGTATCGTCAAGGACCGCTGAAAGTACGCCGCGAACTGCGAAGGCTCACCACTCGAAGACCGGCTCCGACTATTCAAAGTGCGCACTGTGCCAAGGAAAGCACACGCTCATAGTGTGTGGCGACTTCAAGGCGAAGTCCGCGAGCGATCGGAAGTCCTTCGTAGAACAAAACCGACTGTGCTATAACTGTCTCGGGAATCACTTGGTCTCCAAATGCCAGTCCGTCAAAACCTGTTTCACGTGCAAAGGCAAGCACCACTCTACACTGCACGACGCGTATAGTTCGTCCTCTTCCAACGAAGTAAGCGCGCTAGCTGCGATGCACTCCTCGCCCGAGCGCAAGGCGATCCTTCTCGCGACAGCTCGCCTGCTCATCGCCGACCGCGCCGGGCATCTTCACCCAGCTCGGGCGATGCTCGATCAAGGCTCCGAGGTGTCGATCGTCTCGGAGGCGCTGGTCCAACGCCTGAAGCTCCCCCGCACAAGCTCTTCGGTGTCTATCATCGGCATCGGCGGGGCTCGATCCGGGTCAACCCGCGGCAGAGTGGCGCTCAACCTCTCCTCCACGGCCACGGGAACCAAGCTGAAAGCGGTCGCCTTCGTGCTGCCGCGACTGTCGGCATATCAGGGGTCTTCGGTAGCCAACCTCTCCTCCTGGCCTCACGTCCGTGGCCTCGAGCTCGCCGACCCCCGATACCAGGAGCGCGAGGAGTCGAGATATTGCTGGGTGCGGAAGTCTGCTCGACCATCTTGGAGGCCGGGCTCCGCAAGGGTGGTCCTCGTGAGCCAGTCGCACAGAAGACGGCCCTAGGATGGATCCTGTCGGGAGGATCTAGCTCGGCGTCCTTCCAGGGTCCCCGGAGCTCCCTGCAATGCACGGTGGACCCAGAATTGAACCAACTCGTACACAGCTTCTGGGAGCAGGAGAAGGAATTCCCTCCCCCCGCCGCACTCACACCGGAGGAGGAACAGTGTGAGATCCTCTTCACGCGCACTTACCAGCGGACTGCATCCGGTCGGTACGTTGTACGCCTTCCGTTCTCTTCCTCGCCAACGTCGCTTGGTGAGACCCGAAAATCCGCTGAACGCCTCCTGAACGCCATGGACCTCCGGTCCAAGATAGACCCGGAGTTCGGTGCCAAGTATCGGGAATTCATGCAGGAGTACGAGGACCTGGAACACATGAGTCCTGTGAGCTCGACTAATACAGCTGCATGCTACCTACCGCACCACGGAGTCCTCTGCCAGTCCAACTTCGGCTCCAAGCTCCGGGTGGTATTCAATGGATCGCAACGCATCACCTCGGGGGACTCTCTGAACAGCCACCTGATGGTCGGCGCCAACCTGCTTCCGGCCTTGGCTGACATTCTTCTCCGCTGGCGTCGGCACCGCTTTGTATTTGTCACGGACATCGAGAAGATGTTCCGGCAAATCCTCGTCCACCCCGAAGATCGCCGCTTCCAACGGATTCTCTGGCGCCCGAGAGTCTCTGAAAGAACGCAAGAATATGAGCTCAACACCGTCACCTAGGGGCTCGCCTGCGCGCCGTTCCTCGCCGTCCGCACACTCCGCCAACTGGCTACTGACGAGGAAGCACGAGGTCTAAGGGGGGCCCTCGCTCTACGCCATGATTGCTACATGGACGACGTCATAACGGGAGCCGACTCCTTGCACCATGCCGTCGCTCTGCAAACAGAGCTCCGAGAGCTTTGCACGGCGGGCGGGTTTCCGCTCCGGAAATGGGCCGCCAACAGCGAATCCATCCTTGAAGGGGTGCCCTCTGATCACCGGCTGCAGCTAGCGCATCACTCCTGGGAGAACGAGGTGCATTCCACCTTGGGCCTGCGCTGGCATCCCGCCAGCGACGACTTCTCCTTCGCGATCCAGGCTCCAGTCACAGGCGGATACACCAAGAGGCGAGTCCTGTCAGAAACGGCGCGGTTGTTCGACCCTCTAGGATGGCTAGCTCCCGTCATCATCCGCGCCAAGATTCTAATACAGTCTGCATGGCTGAAAGGGCTGGATTGGGACACTCCGCTCCCAACCGAGGACGCCCAGCCCTGGCAGCGTCTCCTCTCCGAGCTCCATGTGCTGGGGCGCCTCAGGGTGGAGCGCTGGCTAGGGACGACTCATCAGGCGTCGCAAATTGAGATCCACGGATTCGCCGACGCGTCCGAACGTGGCTTTGCTGCCGTCGTCTATCTCCGCGTGACCACTGCCGACGGGACGACCACTCATCTTCTCGCCGCTAAAACCAAGGTCGCTCCCATAAAGCCCGTGACACTCCCGCGGCTGGAACTTTGCGCTGCCTCCTTGCTCGCGAACCTCACGTGCCATCTCCGGACTTCACTAGATATACCGTCAGCGCCGGTATACCTCTGGTCCGACTCCAGGGTCGCCCTCCACTGGATCAAGGGTCACGCCTCGCGATGGAAGACCTACGTGGCCAATCGGGTGTCGCTGATACAACAGCGGCTACCCGAAGCACAGTGGAGGCACGTTCCTGGCCAGGATAATCCAGCCGACTGCGCATCCAGAGGAATCGCCCCGTGGGATTTGGTGGACCACCCCCTCTGGTGGAGTGGCCCCGACTGGCTCCCCAGGGACTCGTCGCTATGGCCAGACCAGGACAACCAGACCATGATGGGCGAGGTCCCTGAAATTAAAGGAACTATATTAGTCGCCACATGCAGGGACAAACCGGAGCCGGAACTTCTTCTTCAGTTTTCCTCTCTACACCGGCTCTTACGTGTGTCTGCATGGTGTCTCCGCTGGCGGCCATCCGGTCGTCATCCTCTCAGCACCGTTCTGCTGCCGAGCGAACTTGACGTCTCTCTCTTCCGCTGGCTCAGAGTCGTCCAAGGGATCCATTACGCCGCTGAGATCGCTGCCGCTCGAGAATCTCGCTCGATGCCCAAGGGCGGCCACCTGGCTAAGCTGCACCCCTTCATCGACAGCCAAGGAATCCTCCGCGTTGGGGGTCGCCTGAAACACGCGATATTGACCTACGATGAGCGCCACCCCATGATAGCGCCTCCAGCTTCATGGCTTACCCAGCTCATCGTAGAGTCTTGCCACCGACGGACGCTGCATGGAGGCACGCAGCTCACACTGGGACTACTCCGCCTCCGCTTCTGGGTGCCGCGAGGTCGAGCCGTGGTCAAGCGGATCCTACACCGATGCGTGACGTGCGTACGCTGGCGAGCCAACACTCCGCGGCCTCTGATGGGGGATCTCCCGCCAGGTCGTGTTACTCCAGCGCGCCCCTTCCTGAGGACAGGGGTCGATTACGCCGGTCCGATATTCCTCCGCACATCCAAGGGGCGAGGACAGCGAGCACACAAGGCCTTCATAGCCTTATTTGTCTGCCTTTGTTCCAGAGCAACTCACCTGGAAGTAGTGTCCGACTACTCGCACGGACGCATTCCTTGCCGCATTCCGCAGGTTCATCTCCCGTCGAGGCCTGTGCGAGGAAATGTACTCCGACTGCGGCACCAACTTCGTCGGAGCGGACAGGCAGCTGCGAGAGTTCTTCCGTGCGTCTTCCCCGACGGCCGTCGCATCGCGCAGGGAATCACCAAGGAGGGCGTATCCTGGCGCTTCAACCCTCCTGCCGCGCCGCACTTTGGAGGGCTATGGGAGGCCGCGGTGAAATCGACCAAGCATCACCTGCGACGAGTGATCGGAGAGTCTACTCTCACCTTCGAGGAGATGAGCACTCTCCTAGCGCAAATCGAGGCTTGCTTAAACTCTCGTCCATTACAGGCCTTGTCGGATGATCCGGATGACCTGTCTGCCTTGACTCCAGGTCACCTCCTCATAGGCGCTCCGCTGTTGGCAATTCCGGAACCTTCGCTGGCAGACCATTCACCGAACACGCTGTCGCGATGGCAGCTACTCCAGCGAATGCGTGACCACTTCTGGCAGCGATGGTCACAGGAGTACCTCCACGCCTTGGCACCTCGGTCGAAATGGCTCAAGGCCGAGCCAGCACCAGAAGTCGGAGCACTGTGCCTCATCCGCTCGGAGTCCACCTCGCCCACCCATTGGCCCCTCGCGAGAATTACCCGGTTACACCCCGGAAGCGACGGAACGGTCCGCGTCGTGACCGTCCGAACCTCCACCTCGGAATTCGTCCGGCCGGTGGTGAAACTTGTCCTCCTGCCGGGGGTCAAGGAAGCTCATGCGTCCGCGAACGAATAGCGCTCGAACTATTCCCTCCGCGTGTCACTTTCGCGACGCTGTATATATGTAATATAGTAACCGCACTCTACTTCACTCGTTCATATTGTATATTTCTTCACCACTCCACTCCGCGATCAGCCGCTTATCGTTCACCGCATACCGCCGAGCGACATTAACTAATCACCCACCTCAATTGTGCGAAAATCATTTCATCGATCATCGCATTCCGCATTGTACTATACACCATCTAATCACTGTAAATATTTCACTTCATATCACATCATTTTCCACCTCGAAATAATCCGACAAACTGAGGAACACGTGTCGGCGTGTTACGTCACACATTCCTCTCATTGATCGCGATCCACGCTTCATCAATTGAACCGCTCGCGACACCTGCCCGTCCCCGCACGCACTCGCGAGTTTCGTCACGCGCTGACGAGGCGGGCGGGATGTTCGAGATTCACAATCGCATCTTTAAAATTCGAACTTAACCGGCATCGAGAAACTTCTCGAAAAATTTATCTTATAACAAACTCGACCGTTCGAGTCATCTCTCGCTTTTTTCGCGCCATAAAAAACGCTCAGTATATACAATTGACAACAACATTGTCAACCGCCGTCAAAATCCACGCAACGGTCAGGCATGCGCGCCCATACGTCACGATCAGCTGATGGCCAATCAGCTGATCGAAAAGGGTCGTGCGCATGGCAAACGCCGCAACGCTATTTCCTGACTTCATCGGCGGCCAATTATGCGCGGCGCCATGAGGTCACCGCCAAATTTTGAAGTTAATTGGGCCACGTCGCAACGAGGTCCAAAATCCGCCCGGTATATAATGAGCCCAGCGAGAGGGCACGCGGAAGTCTTGCGCTTTTCGGAGTCATTACTTTACACTCACACCGCTTAGTTACGCCGCTTTGTCAAACCGCTTATAACGACCGCTTGCTCTTTTCGGACCACCGCTTTTCTCTCTATCAATATCGCAGACATATCCGCACGACGACCGCTAGTTTTTTTGGACACTGAACTTTCTCGAACGTCACGCCGCTCGCGATACGTCGAACAAAAATCGCACTATCCCGCTGCACTCGATAATTGTTACTTTTGAAGGCCTGACTGCAATAAACTTTTGTTATCTCTACTTGACTTTTTCACTGCACTATCATCACTTTTCCGCGGCTCACTGTCGGACTCGCTCGCGAACAGTTAGTTAGTTAAAAAAAAACACACTAGATCAAAAATGTAAGTACATGGTTATTACCAACCTAAAAACATAAAAGGACCTGAACAAGCTAATAAACTATTAAATAACTCTGATGAGCAACAACAAAAATATATTAAATATCAACACTGCTGTCGCGGGAATTTTGCTTCAAAAACAAGAGTCTAATAATTATTATAGTCAGGCAACGAATAAAGCAGAAGCTAATTATCATAGCTTTGAGCTGGAAATGCTTGCGATTGTTAAAACAATTGAGAGATTCCATATTTATCTTAGAACATATATAATATGAAAGAGGAATTGAACGTTGAGCCTGAAGCAAACATCTGTGCGAAAGAGAAAGCTATAGACCCCCAAATGTTTGTAATGCGCATGCGTTGATCTCAGTTGTCAATCTCACATGTGTTTTCACGTTGATTACACGTTATTATTACAGAAATGTCAAATACATAGCAAAAATGCCAAACGCATATTGTGTGTTGTGTGGTAATCGCGATAAATTGGTTTCATATTATACGTAAGTAACTGTATAAAATATTATATGCATGCATTGAATTATGTGATAACAAATAGGTTATGTTTTTATATATTATTTAATGATATTACATGTTTTATATTTATTTGTTTATATATAAAATAGATTTCCGAAAAATAAGGAATTTCGTAAAAAATGGCTGTCTTTTTGTGGCATCAACGAAAAAGTTTTGAACACAACAACTAAATTATGTTCAAATCATTTTCAAAAAGAAGATATCATCAACAAAGCGAAAAGTTCAATCATTAAGCCCAATGCTGTGCCGTGCATTATTATTAAAAAGAAAAGGTTACACATAGAAAATGTACCATTGAGCGGTAATATAACATTACTCTTTTTATATCCTTACTTGAAATGACTCGTAAATTGATTAATGGAGTGACAATAAATTAATTAATAATCATCTTCACAGAAAATTATGCAATAATAAATCTTTCACCGTCAAGTTATGAAAGAACTGCCAAAACTGAAACAGTTGCAGAAGAATCTAAAACAAATCAAATTGCCACTGATGAAATCATTGTCGAGACTGAAAAAGTTACAGAAGAGATTAGAACAAATCAAATTGCCACCGATGAAATTGAAAATATGTATTTTAACAATGCATCTCACAAAGGTAAAATTTCTCATGATTAATTTTTTTTTAATTGATTAATTTTTCTTGATTCCAGAAAATATAGCAGTAAATCGGCCATCAACACCATTAAGTTCTAGGAATATTGAGTGCTTTCAGACATCTATCAAAACGTACGTGTACCTCGCTATGTTGGTGACATTCAAATGTCACATATTTATACACCTAGAAGAGCTAAAAGAGCTTTAAATATAGCAAAGAGGATCATACAAAATCAACAAAAAAAGATAAAAGCTTTAAAACAATCACAAAGAAGATTAGTTACTCGCCTAAAAACGATGGAAGGATTAATAGGACATTTGAAACAAAAAGATCTATTATCAGAAGCGACTGCTGAAAATTTAATGGTAATTTCAAATATATAGGTCGATATTCATAGTCCGTCCTTATTTTAAGATCGTTTTAAATAATGTTTTAAGACGCTAATACGGCTCTGTGATTGGCTTATGACATTTTAAGACTGTACTTAAGATGATCTTAAATATAAAATCCGAATATGAATACCAACCGTAGAGGACCCAAGGAGAATAAAGTCAAAATAATGTTATTTGACATTATATTGACCAAAAAATAACCAAAAAATGACGTGAAAATGACATTTTTTGTCATTTTTGGTCAATATGATATCAAAATGACATTATTATATAGGATGTATCTTTTATTAATTGAAATATATATAAGGAAATCAGAAAATGGGGAATGAGAAATTTGTATATTTAAATAATAAAGTAAAATAAATAATAAATATGTGAGTAGTAGGAGTAAGGGGGTTCTAACTCAGGTCCTCTCAGGAGGGGTGTGGCGCGAGGGGAACCGTGGTGCGGGGGAGTGACGTCACGCGCGGGGAAGGAGGAACCGCGGCGCGCGGAGGGTGACGTCACCCGCGGGGAAGGGGGATCCGCGGCGCGAGCGATGGACGAGGGGGTCCGCGCAGTGAAGGGGGATCCGCGGCGCGACCGATGGACGGTGGTGTCGTCAGAAGGACAGCGCTACGTGTGGGAAAAGGACAGTGCAAAGTGTGAAGAGGACAGTACTACGAGTGCGATAAGGATGGCGTTAACGTGGGACAAGGACGACGTATAGGTGAGAGAAGGACGACGCAAAGGTAAGTGAACAACGAGTATATTCTAAGCGAAAGAGAGAGAACGATAATATCGAGAATAACAACGCATATGAAAGAGAGAACGATAGCGTCAAGACGACGTGTACAAGAGAGAGAGAACGATAATATCGCGAGACTTACAATTAGTGCGCGCGCGAAAGAGAGAACGATAGCGCGAAGACTTACAACTAGCGCGTGCGAGAGAGAACGATAATATCGCGAGACTTACAACTAACGAGTATGATAAAGATAACAATATTTAAAACTAGCGCGAAAGAGACGCAAGAGAGACGCAAAGATGGGAACGCATGGAGAGGCGCATAAATAATTAGATTGTTTTTAAATTAAAATATATATAAAATTTATTAAAAATATGTATTTACAATTGTGTGTGTGTGTGTGTGGTGTGTGTATGTACTTAAAATTAAGATTATAATAAAATAAAATATAATAATAAAATAATAATAAAAATAATTTGATGGTGCGGGAGGGGGGGGGGGGTGAAGCCGCTCCTGGAAGACTAGGGGATGTGTCGGGCTGAGGGACTTCCGCTCCTGACCCTCTCGTCGACTATTCATGTACTCTCGTAAACTCTGAAATTAAACATAATAATTGTAAATGTTTTAAATTTATTACACATTAGCAAAAATATTTTTACCTTCAACGTTTCCAAGTCATGTCGTAGCATATTCTCATGCACATCTTCTTCGAATTTGTCTATACCTTTACATAATTCAAGATGTTCACAAAGTCTATTTCCGAAACATTTTACTTTAGTGTGATTAGGATCTTCCGCATATATACAATCTATACAAAAACTCGCATTACATTTTTTAACTGAGTTCGCCCAAAATTTTCGAGTTTTGAGAAATCTGTTCAACGAAATTGTGCGAGGTTTTTTCAAGCCGAGCTCACGATTTCTTATAAATTGAACGACTGAGGTTTCCAGATTTTTCTTCGAAAGTTGTTCCCGCTCATACTGAAGTAATTCTTCAACATCACTAGTTCGAAAATCGAAATCAGGTTCCTTATCAGATGATTTTCTTTCGCATATAATTTTCCATTTCGCTCTTCTCTCTCTCTCAATCTCAATTTTTTCCACCACAACGGGATCCATCCAGGCATCATATTCATCATATTTTCATTGCCGATGATACGTTTTTCTTCAACATCATTATCATCCATATCTTCATTACCGATGATTACCGTTTTCTTCGGCCATTTCACTAACGTAACACACACAAGACTAATGAAACGCAAAGAACAACGAAAGAAATGATACTCTAGTGCAGCAGACTCCTCTTCATTATATATCTTTTTAATATCTCGCGTCTCATTCCAATAGAGCATCGCGTCTCATCTACCTCAGCATTTCTCTACATCTTTGGCGGAGCGTGTTGAGAAAATTGTCGACTATTCTTATTCGTATGGAAGGAAAGAAATAAAAATCATAGATGGAATAAAAATAATTATTTATTGCACGCATCGTAAAGAATATCATTTACAGCACATGTTAATAATTCGCAATCGATCAAATGATTCGCTGTCAAAGACATCACTCTCACGTATCGTTTTTACAGCATCGCATACAGTAGTAATATTATTACGTTTTGTAATACAGTTTCAAATTATTTAAATTTTTCATTTAACAAGATACGTATTCTCGCATAACCAATTGTGCATATGATCGATACAATTTCAAAATTAAATAAATGTAAAATGTTTCTGGTTTCATGTACAAAGAATTTCGCATAATGCAAGTTTTACAATTTTCGATGATACATTTCAATCGTTAAATCTCCAATTCTTAATGGGGAGCAGTCGATTGTAGAAATTGTTCAACGTCTGCTTGCTTCCGCATCACAAATTCCACATTGAAAAGGGTAACACTATTTGATTGCCTCGATTATCGCCGAGAATCAGCTCCAACGTACGAAACGTTCCAAACGCTTATTCCAATGTCCAAATACTTGTACGACGTCGGGGTTAGAGCGTACCTTCTTCCAAGTATGCGCGAGCTGCACGAACGAGGCTGAAACTATAAAAAATATAAATAATTAGACAATATTAAAATCAATAAGTAAAAATTTTTTAAATGAATTTAAACTTACGTGTCCGCATTTCTGCTTCTTACACAGCTGAGTTTCACCGTTTCGAATCGGAACATAGAAATTCATATTTTTTCAGCGATGAACCTTTCACACGCGCGATTGATGCAATACTGCAATCCGTATTAGAAACAATATCAATTCAAAATAGTATCCCAAATTGCGATGTAGAGGGGATTATTGCTGACGCAACATTTTAATTTCCTCCAAAATTTTTGTCGCGTCGATGTACGGCTGCGATGACATCATCATCTTCGGAACAAAGATTTAGCTGAAATTGCTAAAATCGGAAGCGCCGATGTACGGCTGCTCCTGATACAATCACGTCAAAATTATTCAAATGTACGTGACAAATAGGAAAAAATAACCCACCAAGGTTAAAATGTGGTATCATTCCTAAACAAGATTTAGCTGAATTTGCTAA